>NW_027497493.1:0-185735 GCF_021521415.1 Bidens hawaiensis | reverse complement strand
CTACTTTGGTGTTGGATTTACTCATAAACAAAATTCTAAAATCAGAGTTAATTGAAAACTTCGCAGAATAATTAAAAACTTCAAACATTACATTCCAAAACATTCATTATTGTCTTAACATACAAATTGTCTTTTCATAAGTAATTAATTAAAACAATCATAACACTCCATCATGGATGCCAGTCTCTTCAGTCCATGCCATGTATCCCTTCTTAAGCCAGCTGCCTCAATCTATTTGCCTGCATGCATACTAAAAGTCAGCTACGTTGAATGAGTTCTAGCTAATCATTTAACATACAATACATTCATACCCTTACTCATACGCATCCAAAGGTACGTATTCATACCTTATTTACTCTTACTTCTTTCATACAAACTTTATATACATGCACACACACTTACAAACTTTCTTTCATAAGGCCTTGTAATTTACCATAAGCTATTCTATCTCTACCATCACAGATATTATTAGGGTCTGGTCCCTTCTGTCTCAGATATTATTAGGGTCTGGTCCCTTCTGTCTCAGATATTATCAGGGTCTGGTCCCTTCTGTCTAAGATATTATCAGGGTCTGGTCCCTTATGTCTCAGATATTATTAGGATCTGGTCCCTTTGTCTCCAATAACCGTACCTGTCACGTCACTCGATCATACATTCATTTTCATTTATGCATACTTTACATATCTTCTGATCATGCACATACGTATATGTACATATTCATTCGTATAAACAATCCATACTAACAATCAATTCTTAGTCATACATATAACATACACATATCATACACTTACCACTTAAGTTAAGTGTATTAACAACTATCACAAAGGAGTATGCATGCAGCCCCAAAAACATAACGGATAAAGGGGCTAGAATATCACCTGAAGTCGGTTTCTATCGCCGTTAATAGTAATGCCGTTCTTTAGCTGTGCACGGCTAACTGTATAACGCATTACGAGTGTCGAATATCCATTACTACTACTTCTTATATCTAAGTCAATGACACCCTTAACTCACGGGGGTCCGTGGGCAGCGCCCCTGGTAGCAGGGTCTAGGGGCGGTAGCCCCTAGCAAGGTCCAAGGGCAGCTCCCCAGGCTGGGGTTGACAGTCCTTTAACAAAAATGCATCAGAAAATGAATTTTATAAAATTTTGCATGGAAGAATGTTGCTTCGCATGGGACTGTTTCGCTTCGCATGGAAGCGTTTCGCTTCGCATGAAACTGTTTTGCTTCGCATGGAAGCGTTTCGCTTTGCATGGCTAAGTGAAGCGAAATGCCTGTTTCCCTTCTCATGGCTGAGCGAAGCGAATGCCTGCCTTTCATCGCTTTTACCATTTTTAAGCCATTTTACTTCGTGGCTCTTCCTCAGGACCTGATTTTTACTCTTTCCCAACTTTGGACACATTCTGACCCCATGCACCTGATCCTGAACCCATCTTTCAAAGTCCAAACACACCTTTTTATTACAAAGTGCACCCAAGAGGTTATAATTTACAAGTTTATATTTTTCTACATTTTACAACCCGATCTATCATTATATCTGTTTGCATGATGATTCTAACCATAAAACTTAACCATTTAAACCGAAACCTACCTTTGCTTCGGGTTCGAGTTCAGATCCGGACAATACGTAGATCTGGACGATGATTCTTGCTATTTGATGATGTCTACACACGAGATTCTTCCTCTCTTTTTTTTTACACTGATTTGGATCCGGAGTGTAGAGAGAAAGTGTGTGTGTTTGTGTGTGTTTGGATGAGAATGGAAAAGAAAAGGAAGAAGTGGTTGGGTTATATATATAGGGGGTTTCATGGGTCCCACCACCCATTCCCAATTCCTACTTCCCAAACACTTAACACAAGACTATTTTAACGACACACACTAATAACAAAACTTTCTGTTGTTTATTTAATCAAAAGTTGGATGTTACATCGTGTCATCCAGTTGACGGAAAAACAGAAGACTAAGTTGATAGACGTGTTGAAGCTACACAAGGGGGCGATTGCATGGAGATTGTCCGATATTCAAGGTATAAGCCCCGCTTATTGCACGAATCGGATTTTAAATGGTGGATGAGTACAAGTCGGTGGTGCAACCACAAAGACGTCTTAATCCGAATATGCAAGTAGTGGTAAAGAAGGAAGTATTGAAGTTGATGGGATGCCTCGGGTTCGGAAACACGGGTCTTTTTACGGGTTGTTCATCTGAGTATCTTCGGATATTTAAATCATAAAAGCTTTTAAGCATAAACCCGCAGTTTATTGCAATCATTACACTCACTTACATCAATTACAGTGAAGTAAAATCTTGATGATCCAGTGATCATCCCGCTGTTAGTCATACGTGGTCCTCTTACTTGCGTCCCATACCATTAAGAACAGGATCAACTAGAGACACGATGTATGGAAACTTGTAAAATCATGTGTGGTAATGGGTCCGGGGTATTGCTTGATAACGGGGGTATGTCATGTAGTGGGGAACACTTGTTAGTCAGTTGAATAAATTGAACCTTAATCGTATCTAATGGCTGCTTGGTATACTCTGATGTTTAAATTTAGGTGGATAAACAATATCCTTGATCGTCTTAGCTATTTATGAAAAATGTGCAACAATGTTTAATCTGCTATTATGAGGTTTAAGTCAAGTTGGGTGGTTTGATCTGGTAAAATCTAAAATAAAGCGGGTCTTGACTGTGGGTTCCACTAGATTATATAATAAAAAAATAATAATAATAGTTGGATCTTACTTGTCCCGGTAAAGACAAAGGCATGGGTTTAAGTGGACAACAATATTGGTGATCGTAGTTTTTGCATTGTTTATAAATTTTTTTTAAAGATAATCTATATGTTTGTTAGACTGTATTTCTCCGATTCTGATCCCGTTGCAATGAGACTTTTTCAGGGACGAAAAAAGGTTAAGTGTGGGGATATTAGGTCTCTTGGACAAGTTCGGGACCGGTGATTTGGGTTTCACCAATCTCATTCAAACAAATCGGAGAACGACACTTACGACTATAGAGTGCTTCGAATGGAGCCATACCCATACTCGTATGAAAAACTGTTATTGTAGGAGAACTCAATCAAATGAAGAAGAGAATCCCAGTTTCCACCAAAATCCAAAACACAAGACCTAAGCATATCCCTCGAGCGTTTGAATCGGTTATCGCTTAGATTGCCCATCGGTTTGAGGATGATAGGCGGTGCTAAGGTCCAAACGAGTTCCAATGCGGTTTGAAAAGGTGACCAAAAGCGAGAAGTAAAATGACTATCATGATCGAAAATAATGCGCAAGGGTACACCATGACGACACACGATACGTTGAACATGATTTGAGCGAGTTGATCAACCGAGAACTTTTCATTGATCAGAATGAAGTGCGCGGACTTAGTCAAACGGTCAACAATAACCCAAATTCCATCATGGCGGTTTCGAGTGGTTGGAGTTTAAACACAAAATCCATGGTTACATCTTCCTATTTCCAAATCGGGATGTGTGGTTTGCACAAGTAAACCGGATGGTCGCTGATGCTCGGCCTTAACTTTAGCGCAAGTAAGGCACTTCGCGATGTATAATGCAATGTCTTTCTTCATACCGGGCCACCAAAACGTGGACCGTAAGTCGAAATACATCTTATCCGCAACGGGATGAATAGAATATCGTGACTTATGAGCTTCGTCCAAGCTGAAAGTACGAAGATCATCACGATTGGGAACCCACAAACGATTAAGGTAATACAACAAACCATCACGCTTAGTTTTGAGTTGAAGCTCAGCGCCACAAGGAATTTCGTCGTGCATATTACCCTCGGTGACCGAGACATGTTGGGCTTCAAAATTCGGAGTTGGAGATCGGTTTGAACGGTCACATTATGAAGAAAGATCGATTTCACATGAGTCTTTCGGCTAAGGGCATCGGCTACAACATTCGCTTTACCGGGGTGGTAGCGAATTTCGCAGTCGTAATCACTAAGTAATTCGGCCCATCAACGTTGCCGCATGTTCAAATCCTTTTGGTCGAAGATGTGTTGAAGACTCTTATGGTCGGTGAATACCACACATTTTGTGCCATAAAGGTAATGTCTCCAAATTTTCAACCCAAAAACAACAGCACCGAGCTCGGGATCATGTGTCGTGTAATTCCTTTCATGAACTTTGAGTTGCCGTTAAGCGTAAACGATGACTTTGCCTCGTTGCATGAGGACACAACCGAGGCCTTGATTGGAAGCATCACAATAGGCAACAAAGTTCTCGTTGCCCTCGAGGAGAGCAAGGAACGGCGCATCGCAAAGCATACGTTTGAGAGTTTGGAAAGCTTCATCTTGCTTTGGTCCCTACACGAAAGGCTTATCCTTATGAGTTAAAGCGGTTAGGAGCAAAGCGATCTTGGAAAAATTGAGGATGAAGCAACGATAATAACCCGCAAGACCAAGAAACGAACGAACTTCGGTAGGAGAGGTTGGAGTCTTCCAATTCTTGATGGCTTCGACTTTGGCGGGGTCAACGTGAATACTCTTTTCATTTACTATGTGCCCCAAGAACGGAATTTCACTCAACCAGAATTCACACTTTGAGAACTTCGCGTAAAGTTGTTCCTTCCTCAAGAGATTAAGGATGGAATGAAGGTGCTTTGTAGGCTCGGTTTTGGACTTAGAATATATGAGGATATCATAAATAAAGACAATCACGAATTTATCCAAGTATGGCTTGCATACACGGTTCATGAGGTCCATAAATACCGCGGGTGCATTGGTTAACCCAAAGGGCATAACCCGAAACTCGTATTGTCCATATCGCGTTCGAAAGGCGGTCTGGGTACATCATCTTCATGCACACGAAGTTGATGATAACCCGAACGAAGGTCAATTTTGGAGAAGCAAGAAGCTCCTTGAAGTTGATCGAAGAGATCTTCAATGCGAGGCAAGGGGTAACGATTCTTGACGATAAGCTTGTTGAGCTCGTGGTAGTCGATACACATATGAAAGGAACCATCTTTCTTCTTGATGAACAAAACGGGACGCCCCAAGGAGATGAACTAGGGCGAATGAACCCCTTTTCTGAAAGTTCTTGGAGTTGGGTACACAATTCTTGCATCTTGGAGGGTGCAAAACAGTAAGGAGCCTTCGCAATCGGAGTTGCACCAGGAACGAGATCGATGCGGAACTCAACTTCTTGAACGGGAGGAAGACCAGAAACGTCATCGGGAAACACCTCGGATAATCACGAACAACCAGAATGTCTTCGATCTTGTGCTCCTTCTTTTCAATGACGTGAGCCACGAATGCTACACATTTCTTGCACAAATAAGTTTGGGCTTGAAAGCAAGTTATGAGGTTAAGGCTCGGAGGAGAGGGCTTTTCACCAATAGCACGTAGAGTTTGACCGTCGTTAATCGGAATACGAATAATCTTCTCGAAGCAAACTATTTCGGCACGGTGAGAGGACAATCAATCCATGCCTACTATGATGTCGAAACTTCCCAATTGCATAGGGATGAGGTCGATTGAGAACGTGTGGCCATTAAGATTCATCTTGCAACTTCGAATAACGGAATCGATTGTTACGGATTTACCATTCGCTACTTCAATAGTGTACGAGCTCTTAAGTTTAGACTGAGGTTTAGCAAGCAAGGACTCAAATTCAAAAACACAAAACTCATATCGGCACCGGTATCAAATAAAATGGTTGCAAAGTGGTCGTCTACAAGAAACGTACCGTTCACCACATCGTCATTTTGTTGCGCTTGGTGGGCATTCATCATGAAAGCATGCCCACGGTTATCTTGAGGAGCTTGAACGGCTTGATCCTCTTGAGGTGTAGGTGCTTGAATAGCTAGCAGTGGTGGAGCTTGATTAGCCAACAATTGAGGCACTTGTGGCTGAATCGCTTGGTAGGATTGGTAAGCTTGGAGCTGAAATTGCGGAGTAGGAGCCAGCCGAAGTATGTTCACGTTTACGAGTCGTGGACACGCGTTGCGGAAGTGGCCAAGGTCGCCACAATTATAGCGAGCTCTCGTTTGGTTTATGGGTTGGACATATGGTACAGGTCGGGGATTCGGTGGAGCAGCCCGCGGGGGAGCCGCTATGGTGGTTTCACGACAAGTGGGACTAAGATGCCCGTAACGGTTACAACGAGTGCACTGTCAGCAAGAGGCATAGGCGGGATGATGACGTTGGCAGGTGCTACAAAACGGGTGAGGTCCGCTACTTGAGAGGTGGTGCGGGATTGGCTTGGGGTTGGGGTTGTTGGGTTAGCGCATAGTTCTTGCGCTTCTTGTTGCGGTTTTGGGAGGAGTATGCGGGTTTGGATGATTCGGGTTTGGGTTCAGCAGCAGGTTTATCGACCGGTTTCTGGGATGATTTCAGTCCCGGCTTTGACATGGTTATCAGTTAATGTTGCAGCTAGGTTGATTGCGTCGCCAAGTTCTTTAGGCAAACTACTGAAAAAACTGTCTTGAATCTGCCTCGGTAGTCCCCTAATGTACTTCTCGATGGCAGGCGAGGTAGTGGTAACAAGATGCGGCACCAACACACTAAGTTTGTTGAAACAAGAGGTGTAAGCGGAGTGCTCACCACCCTCTTGCTTAAGGTTCCAAAACTTAGCCTCCAAATTCATAAGCTCATTTGGAGGGAAAAACTGTTGGGTCATGAGATCCTTCAATTCGTTCCATGGAAAGGCCATGGCAGCTTCAGTACCGCGGTTCGTCTTTTCCTTGACCCACCATGTAAGTGCACCTTCCTCGAACATACCTGTAGTGAATCGGGTTTGCTTATCATCAGGACATTCAATTTGGTAAAATACGCTTTCCATCTTTTCGTACCACTGAAGTAGGGTAGTGGCACCTTGAGTTCCATTAAACTTGGTAGGTTTGGCATCAGTAAAGTTCTTGTAGGTCACAACGGGAGCTGAAGGCGGGGGAGGAGGAGGAGGGTTAACGTTAGCCATGATGTTCTGGTGCATCTGAGTCATGATATTAGGGAGGACCGCTGTCAGGTGCTTGGTAATCTGAGAAGTTATCTTGCGGCTAAAGGTTCCAGATGATCGGCGCTTAAGGTTACGGGAAGCCATTCTGCGAACAAGGGTAACGAAAATCGTGAGACTCGGAATAGTGCATGATATATATAAAGAAAATAAATCTTTTTGTAAAGTTTGTAAAAATATAAAAACCATAAATATAATAAGTGTTGTGAGGAACTTAGAGTTTTCATGAACCACCATGGACTCTTAAGTTCTAACACAAAATCGAAATTTCGAATATAAATCGAACCAAAAGCTGGGTATTCGTGTATCACCACGACTTGACAGACTTTCGGTTAAAACACATTGTAAAACATAGAGGGTCGGAGTCACACGTTGCATGAACCACCATGACTTGTGTGACATCCTAAAGGATGCAACCATATACTTATCACAAAGAGGACATGATTACGGTTGAAAACATAAAGTGGTGACTCGTATGGCGTTTGGGTGGTAAGTTTTGGCCTAATAAGTTTCATGCCCTTCCCGAACTCTCCAGGTAAGCAACTGGGTCCAGCGTCTGATTGGATATATGCGCATTGCTTATCCTTAGGTTTTATGAACCTTGGTGTCAAGAGTTCGGGAAACAAGCACGTCCCCCTTCCAGTTACAACATACCCGCCACGACGAATCATCTTTATGCAGAAGAATTATTGGAACACCCAAACGAAACTTGTTTGTATATCCTTTAAAAATTTTGATTTTTAGGCCTAAGCCTTGGACTTGTGTGTGCTTTTGTGTACATGAGGCATAAACGAATTAAGCAATATAGCAATAATAGTAAGTACGTTCAAACAATCAAATAAAGGCCCACATAATTTTCTAATCATGCAACCTACACAATTTAAACAATTAAGCTATAGCTAAAGCGGAAACGCCCGAGTGTGACGTATAGATTGTTCAAACACACGTGGCACTATTAAGTGACCATGATAACATTAATTCATTAAATAAGCCAAGTAACACAAGTTCAAATAATACTACAAATTGAAATCAAATCATAATAAAAACAAATGTCTCGTTTATTAAATATCCTAGGTATTCTAAGCGTCTTCTAGTCCTTCATCCTCTAATCACGGTACCTATAACGTACGTATAAAATAAAGTCAGCTATAAATAGCCGGTGAGTTTCCACAGTTTTAAATACATACATATAAACCGTACAACTCATGGACAAGTGATAAACGAGCAAGTAAGTCCTTTCCAGTTGGTAACAACCAACGTACTTGGGTCATCGCGCAAGTAAGGTCCTTTCCAATTGGTAACAACCAACGTACTTGGATAATGAGGCCTTTTCCACTCGATACAATTGGACCGGAGTGCAAAGGGGGGAGTATGATCATACTTAATGAGGCTTCCCAACGTGCAAGTAATATTCGTGCAAGTAATACAAGTAACACACAAGTCCATATACGAATTGTAGTTTTGTAATAGAAGAAATAAATACTTGAATTTTTATATGGATACATATGCTACCCCAAAACATTAAAACATTAAAAAGGGGTGGTGAAAAACTCACCTTATGAATAAGGTAATGAAAGAAGCTTGAAAGCGTTGAAGGATGCAACCACCGAACGTGTCATGAAAGCCGAAACGTGTGATCAATACCAACTAAAATAGATCACAACAAGACTTAATCGATGCCCTACGGGATTGTATCTTTATTGAATATTTCATGTTATTTTTGTATTCTTTAATTATAATCTTAACATTTAAGTTTTAACGGAAATTTGGTTATTAATATGATTTTAAGTATTTAACAGCGAGAAAACGAAGTTTATATGTTCAAAAAGCTTGAACCATTGATTATAAGTTTAAAATAAAGTTATTGTTTTAACGAGGCGATGTTTAGGAAATTAAAGTTTACGTTACGTTTAATAAGCGATTTTTAATAACAATTTACGAAAATGAAGAACTTAATTTTTACATGTAAAATGGTGATCTATTTTATAGTTAATTTGCATAATTTTTATTTAATTTAAAAAGGTTTCTATAATTTTATTTTTGATTTTTAAATGATTAAAAATGGTTAAGAAATGGTTCAAAAATTAATTACAAAAATCATTTGTGACCCGGGTTCGAAACCTAGGTCTCCGCGTTATAAGTTCCATGTGTTACCAGTTGCTCTAGGGGAAAGACATCCAGTTATGCTTGGTTTTCATTGTTTATATTTATTAACAATTCCAGTTTAATAATAATAACAGTATGTAATCTGTTTAAAAAAAATAACAAGACACGCATGACCCGGGTTTCGAACCCGGGTATGGAGACTGGTAACAAATGGGCACAACCAGTTGGTCTGCATGATACATTCGTTTTAAGTATAAGAAAATACATATATATATAATATACTTCAGGTTCATCTTCTTCAAGACTATGAACCCTAATTTCCAATTGATGCTTTTGTTCATTGTTTGGTGAAATTAGATTAGAGGTTTTGATTATTGGTTCATCGACATTAATAAACACATAACAGTTACCTTCGTACGTTTTGGTTTGGCCGAGAATAAGGTGGCCAGAAAAGTTAACAAGAAACTCCCAATTACAGAAAACTCAGTGTATTAGAGGGGGATTTAGAGGATTGAGCGAGTTGGTTTAAGGTCTAAGCCACTATTTATACTGAGCTAAGGTAGCGTCTAAGCGTTAAATGCCTTGATTTGATTACCCGGATTTTCCGGCGAGTATCACGGGTTGGATTAACGCGTTTTAGTTTGTTATACCGTAATTAACAAGTTGGTTAGGATGTTATATTAACGAGTATTGACTTTTATATATTTTTTTGGATTTTAAAAAAAGGTTTTAAGGGGGGGTGGCGGCCACCTCGGCGCCGGATTCCAGTGACCGGAGGCTCCGCCGGAAAAATGTGACCAAGGGGGGACGGGAGGGGCTGGGTATGGGTTTTATTATAATAATATAATTTAATTTAAAAGTTACATTTTCACCCTAGAGTTTAATAAACTTTTTAAATGAAAATTAAATCTCTTTTAAGTTAATATAAGTTTGAGTTTAATAAACTTTTTAAATGAAAATTAAATCTCTTTTAAGTTAATATAAGTTTTCGATGTTTACACTTTTGGCTTTAAACTTTATATCCGTATTATATAACATTTGGTTTTGGATCATTTATGTGTTTAAGCGGGTTATCGATAAGCCTCGAGTAATGGAACGTAGTAATAAATGAACGACGTGTGAACATAAAAGTCGGGAATACTTTATTAAATGATCAATAATACATCGAAACGACACATCGGGTCGGGTTTACAAACACAAATACTAATCGAAAAATTGACGAATGTCACACAGATGAAGCTAAGCTCATCATCACTGAGTTATCATGGTAAGGGAGGCTCAGATAATTTGAGAGGTATCATCATAGCCTTCAACATACAAAGCTGCCACCGAATGCGTCGCTTATTCAACTCTCGCCATCCGTGGTCGGAACTGCCGACAACAACTCATGTTTTTATCCACTCAAACCAAGAGGTTCTTAGCATGATCAACAACATAATTGAAGATGTTGTACAGAAACCATCATATTTAAAGCCGCTGGCAACGGCGCGCCAACAGTCAGGATGTTACCGTCAACGGCAAAACGTGACAGTATTCTGATGCATGTTAGACTTGTAGCATAAGCATAAAAATGCTACCAGTAGAACAGTAACAAAATGTGAGAGAATCTCAACGCCGTCGCCGCCTAAGACGGCCTGAGCCGTCGGCAACGGAAGGCTAACGGTCACATCATTACTATCAACGAATCAAACTAACAGATTCAAAGAAGCCGCCCCAGAAACCAATAGACTCGATGTCGCCGCTGCCACCATAGACGGTCAGAGCCGCCGGCAACAGCAAGCAAATGGTCATGTTGTTACCATCAACAATTGTCGGAGCACTGCCATCGGCAGACGACCGCCGCCTAGGGTTCGTAAAACGAACCCGACAACAATCTTACCGGTGCAAAACAACAGAGTCAAACCCCGTCGCCATAGCCACCGTCAACGACCATCTATTGAATCACCATCGCTCTCTCTCTACAAACCCACGACAGCCACGGAAAAGGAGTCAATACAGAGAGCTTTCAGAGAGATGAGAGACATGTGAGATCTCAAGATTAAGATTTCAGAGAGAGAGAAATAGAGGTGAGAGACAGGTGACATTGAATGAAGAGATCGGTTAGTGAAGAAAGTAAATAACACGTATCAGTAAAGTTAAACAAGTGTCACAATTCTGGAACATAGTATAGTATACTTGTAATATATGCTTAAAAGAGGCTATCAATAGAACAGTACCAAATTGTGAGAGGGCTGTAACTTCTCAATTAATAGTTATATAATGTTATTTGGGAAGTGCGATATTATTTTAGAAGAAGATAATGTGGTGTATTGATTTTACTTAATTGATGGTGAGAAGAATAAGCTTGAAGTTAAATTGTGAAATTTATTAGGATTGGGAAAAATGTATACCAGTTGGGCTAGCCCAGTTGGCCAAGCAAAGGATGGGAAGACACGGGGAGACTCGGGTTCGATCCCTGATGCCGACCGGATTTTTCCTGATGTATAAAACCTGTCGTGCCTTCGGGCGGGGTGAGCGGGGGTTTTACCGGGAATGCCAAATGATCCTTAGGTTCCAGCGTGGGTCCCGATAATGTCAACATAGTCTGGACCGAGGGTGATGGGGCCGCAAATACGGTCGCGTTATCACTTAACTGAGAATGTCGTCATTCAAAAAAAAAAAGATGACATTAAAATTGAAATGATTTCTATCAAATTTTGTGAAGATGAATACAGATGAATTGAATGCATGTGATTGTTGATGAATGCTTGATATTTTGATTGAGGCAGACGAGGGCTCGATATTTTGACTTAACCAAATGAACAACGATTGATAATCTGAATCAGATGAAAATTAACTGAAGACAAACTAGATCACCAGAATCGGATAATCAAATACGATCTTGGTGGTTTGGGATTACAACATGGTATGAAAATAAGATGAACATGGATTTAAACAAGGTGGCGGACAGTGTCATAATATGTAATTTTGTCATATTACAATCTAGTTTTCTTTCATATCAAGAAAACATTTAAAATTTTTAACTATAATTGATGGGGTTATCGGAGAGATTATATAACTTTAGATTTAAAGGGGTCAAGATAAATGGGAATGGGGTGGCGAACGTTCCGGCTTGTTCTTTGTGGCGTCGGTTAAAAGAAGCTTAAATCAAGCTGTCCCTATGTCTCAACTTAGTATGTTCGAGTCGAATTCGTGGGTATCATTGAAAGTAAATGTCTTTGCTTTGAGGTCGGACTCGCTTAAATCGGATCCCAACAATGGATAACCTGAAGAGGAGGAATATAGTAGTTGGCCCGGACATGTGCAGCTTGTGTCTGGCTTTGGGAGAAACAACTGATCATGTTTTCACGGCTTGTTATGTGGTGTCGGTAGTGTGGCAAACGATGAGTAGGTGGTGTGATATTCCACCGATTTTCGCGTATCTACGAAAGACATTTTTGATATCCACAAATATGTACCGGGTGTCCAGAATAAAAGAAAGATGGTTCAATCGATTGTTATGGTGGCATGTTGGTGTTTGTGGAAAGCCCGGAATGGCTTTATTCATTCGAAAAAATCGATTAAGATGGAGATTATTCTTGGAGATATAAAAGTTGTTAGCTTTTTGTGAATTAAGAAGAGAGCAAGCCAGTTAGATTGAGCAAATTGGAATAGGTGTATTTTGTTATCTATTTGTTTGTATTTTGCCTATCCTGCTAGCCTCTTGTTAGTAGAATGTTGACTGTTTCAATTAAAAATTGCAGTTAAAAAAAAACTATAATTTATTGAAATTCTTAAACTTAGCTTTTGGAAAATTAATTACACTACCAAGAGAAAAGAAAAAAGACTTTTAAAGAGACTTTGGTGATGAATATGATACCATTAAAATATGTTACAAAATACACATAGATTCCGATAGCTTAATGACGGGCAGATGGCTAGATTTTAAAAGAAAGATTGAAAAATAATATATCCATAAGAAAATTGTATTGATATGTATAGTGATAGTAGTGGAGAAATTTGGGCTAAGTCATGGGTGATCGATGGAATGACCGGACTCAATATCTATAAAGATATTCGGATGAAATCGCGAAAATTCACCCTACAAAGAGAAAAAACAACGATGACCGGGGACACCCCGGCCCCTTAAATGCTACGCCCGTGAGTGATAGTATTAACGAAAAGTAATTAATACTTTCTTTTATCCGTATGGTTCCTAATTACGTGTAATTAAACAGACGTTGGTTATGCGAACGCCTTGGTTCGTTATTACATATTTGAAGATATTAAATACACTCTAAGGTCATGGAGTATACTCTAAGGTCCATCATAAATTAAGATGACATGACACTTCAAAGATGATTAAACCACTCCCCACCTGTGTTAAATTTGTTAAAAATGACCATGGATTATGCTTTTCACGGGTTAAAAGGCAAAGAACCAAATATTAAATTAACAATTAATAGGAGTGAGATGAAGTTAAATGGATTAAACCATTTCCTTCGGGTGAGATGGAGTGAAAGAGAGAAAAATAACTGATGTGGTGTTTATATGGAGTTAAAAGAGGTCAAAGTATTCTCCATGGCCTAAGGCCATAAGGTATACATTCAAGCTTCTTAAATCCACATAGCCACCACATCATTTATTCTTACCCAATTTCACTCCACCTCACCCTAAGGAAATTGTTTAACCCCCATTTACCTCTCTTTATTTAATGCTAAATTGATTCTTAAATTATTGTGGTCGTGTGTGAAGAGGATTTTAAGGTATACCCAAATATTGGTCTAAATTTGACAAGTTAATAAAGATGAAGGACCAAGATATTTCCAAGATAAATAATAGGAAAAATAAGAAAAAGAAAATAAAAGCATCTTATGTTAAGGAGATAAAGAAACTTCATCCCGCATGGAAACATGGAAGAAAGTGGAAACTCTTTATAAGAGAGAGTTTCCATAATAATATTCTTATGTGGCTAACCACTCTTAGTAGTCCTCGCAGAGGGTGCGAAGCACCCGATGCGCATATGCGCACGGGTGATGGGCGCTTTGATGACGCATTTTGCACTTCGCACGCCAGCATTACCGCAATCCGCTTGAGAGCCGCATTAGTACTTTTGAACGATGGAAGTTAGATCAAAACGTGACAAGCTACCAAAGTCCAGGGACTAAAAATGAACATTTTAAAATTTTGATTCCTACGCGCGACGCGAAGGAATTGGACATAGGAAGCTTCGCGCTACGCGAAGTAGCCACGAAATAACCAGGTAATTGAATGACACGTGGCAAGCCTAATTGTCAAATCGCCAGACCTATGGGTCTACCTCGCCCGACGCGAAGTGTCACACCCCGACTTAGGGACTAGGTATAACACCCGTTAGTTGGTATCTGTTTTGTAAATATATCAGAGTTACGGGTTTGTTTTAGCAGAAGTCTTTATAATAATATTCTTTAATAAAAATGTTGGGTTCAAATACCCATTTCTTGTTATAAATCCAGCTTGACAAAATATGAGCGGAAATCTTTTGAATAAAATATTATTATATTGAAAACTCAGGATTTAAATACCCATTGGATTTTTTAAATACATGTCTTTTGAAAATATGATTCTTGATAATATTCTGAAATAAAATATCTGAGCCATCAAATAACGTCTAATGACTATATATCCAGTCTTTAAATCTATCTTGCTTGTTTGTTCTAACATTTACTATTACCCTGAAATGTGGGGGGGGGATACGTCAGCACACAGCCGGTGAATGACGTTAACTCTTTTGTAAAATCTTTTTAATACCATTGTAAAATCAACAATAATATATTTATGACTACTCATCAGGCACCCAACTTATTTGGGATGGCATTACCATAAGTACATATACAATTAAAACATATACACAATCTCATTTCTCTGAATTGCCCAACGGACTTTCAGAGGCGTATGGATAATATGCATGGCCCCGGGTAAATCTGAGACACCATGTATGAATGGATCCAGACACATGTTTACTTTTAACCAGAGTATGCCCATTAATTATTATTGTAACATAAGGTTTTAAGGATTCATAGATCCTACGCAAACAGTCTAACTCTAAAAGAGTTTGTAAAAGTTTAGCGCGCATTCACCTTTTCTGTTTGTAATCAGTTTCTGATACTGATTCCTGTTTATAATCAGTTTCTGTTACTGATTCCTGCTTTCTGGTTGATTGATTGTTATCTTGGACCTATAGTACTAGAATAACCTTTGTATAAATATCTATATCAACGATCTAGCTTCAGACCCGTAGTCTGTTTTGTATAGCTTTAACCTTGACGAATCATTTATTTGTATAAAACATTTAGACCTTTAGTCCCTTTGTTTTTTCATCAATTATATGCTACGTGTCTTCTTCAGGAAGAAACATCTATACTGGGTTTCTTCTTCAAGAAGAAACATTACTATGACCTTTTACATGTGAATATTATATTTCTTAATCATAAAGAAATATTATTAACTATAATCTTCGTGTGTGAATGCTTACGTTTCTTAATCACGAAGAAACAATAATTTGTCTATAACCTTTGCTTATTAAAAGTCATATTATAGTTAACTGTGATCAAGGTTCGGGCTATACCTCCGACTATGGTTTAAGCCACTATAATAATAATAATAATAATAATAATAATAATAACAACTTAAGCGGAACTCCTACCTTACACGAGTATTCAGGGTTAGACGCCCTATGTAACACCTTGGCTTTAAGAGGAATACGCCCGGGTGTAACATGGTGTAACGTACAGATCACTGATAAGCTCGTAACGCTGTTAAAGCGATAATAAATATATTTATTTCACTTCATATCATCACAAATGCACAAATTGTTCATAAGTCAAAAGGAAATAGTAACACTTCATCGAAAAAGTAAAAAAGTTCTTTATTCAAATAACCTAAGGTATACTAATAATCTTCCTCCTTAGCATACCATCGATTTAACCTGTAGCACGTTGAAAATAATATATTTGTCAACAATTAAGTTGGTGAGTTTTAATAAGTTTTTGTGTGCATATATATATATATATGTATATATATGTGTATATATATATATGTATATATAAACGCGCGATTCAATGATCGTCATGTAATAAATATTCAAGTGTAAAGTAAATGATTCAACTAGTGTCGTCCTCCCGTTCCATTAGCCGAAGCCCTAGTAATAGGGGAAATGAGAACCATCTTTCGAACAACCGAAGTCGTAACGTTAGATGGCGCAGGTATGTCCCGTTGGACCCTCCCACTATGTATATGCGTTTGCGTAACTTCAAACATAAAGACAATAAACACGTTGCAAGCAAGTTCACGTATAATCATAAACAATATGCATGAATAATATTAGCATGTACGATAAAAGTAAATTTGTTTGTAAACAAGTGCATAACTAGAAAACTTGTGAAATGCTACACCTCAAAATATTATAAAACGTTAAAATGGGGTTACAAAAATCTCACTTGAGATGGGGACAACGGTAGCGAGACGACTGTAACGGTCAAAGACACTAGTTGGTACTGCGAGGAGTCCCGAAAATTTGTCCTAATTCTAAAGTAAAAACAACATAAACATCTAAAAAAATAAACGAACTAGGCATGAACACAAAAATGGGTTTATAATATATTTGGGTTAAGGTGTTCACATAAAATTTATGTATGAGAAGAATTTAATTAGTTTAAGTATTCTTAAAAGTCATTATTATTATTATTATTATTATTATTATTATTATTATTATTATTATTATTATATTAGTAAAAATATATAGATTTATAATTGATTTTATATATATATATATATATACCGGAAAACGTTTAATGAGAATTTATCTTAAAATTTTAATAGTGTTTGGTTCGTTAAACAAGTGTAAATAATACTGGTTTTTAATATAAATAAAGTTTAAACAATAAATTTTAATTAGAACAAGAAAAGAAAAAAATAAAATCAAAACTGGTCAAAAAGGGGACTCGAACCTGCGTCTGTAGGGCATGGGTCCAACATACCAACACATGACCATCCGGACTAACAAGATAATTTCTATATGTTTGATTTAGAAAGTTTATAAACACTTGCCCACCTGTGGTTCCTAATTAACATAAACCCTAATCTGTTAAATCCTAAATTGAAGATCATATACCCTCTGTCGATTAAAATTGACAGAGGGGTTTTATCAAGCATCCAAATCCGAACTCAAACAATATACTAATTACCTGGTTTGGATAAGGATTGATACCAAACAAGAACTTAGGGTTTCGGTTTGAACAAGCAACCAAAACGATCGTACACAGCTTCTTTGATGAAATTGGTTGAGGGTTCTGGTTCGCAACTATAAGAGGATGGTGTGGGTTCGTTTAATTGCGTTTTGGTTATGTATTTATAGGTTTAAGAGATCAAATTCTGCCGCACCAGAGAAATAATGAAATTGATTCGAGCTAGTTGTCAATTAACGGACATCTATAATGTTTGATTTTGCGTTGAACAAGAAACAAGTATACGCGTTCAATTCCATGGTTCATGGCTGATTTAACGGGTCAATTTGAAGAAAAAGATGGAAAGGGGGTGGTTCGGTGACGACGGGGTACTGGGAAAGGGACGGAACCTTTTTTTTTATTTTGCAATAACGGTCCTTTGGGTTTGGCTTGCTAAACAAGAGGGGTAAAACTAAGTTAAAGGGGTTAAAAATATATAAATGTGATACTTTATATACTAAACAATTACGGATACGTTAATTCCGAGCGACGCCACATAAATAACATAATAATTTGACGTCTTTAATAATTATGAAGACCCGATTACAAATGGTTAATAAAAGAATACAAAAAAATAATAATAAACCCGAAAACCGACGAATGTCATAGCATCCCCAACTTTTAGGAAATTTGTGAACAAGCATGATGATGTTCCTTCGCGCTATGGGAAGGAACACTTTTTCTGCCTATAAATAGGAAGCCATAGGATAAGTTCTCTGTAACGTCCTTGTTTTGGAGACTTATTTAAATTAAATAATGCAGATTATTTTAGTCTCGTGTCGTGTAATGTTGTCTAGTTTAATTAAATAATAGTGGGATAGGATATGAATAACATGCTTAATGGACTTAAACATATTTTGGGCCTTTGGTCATTGCCTATTTAAACCCCTAAAACCCTAATTCCATCCTTATTCTCATCATTCCCTCGTCATTCCCCAATTATTATCACACACGTCCATACACACACAAATTCCATGTACACACATCCTTTTTACCCATTCAAGATTTTTAGGAGATCCGGTTAAAGTTTCAAGTGAACAAGCTCGATCTAATCCATAAGGTACTTGTGTATTAAATTATTAATATCCATTTCATTCTCATCTCATTTTTATTCTAGATCCATTAACAAATGAACAAATGAGTTCGAAAACTAAACACAAAAAAGGAACCGAGCTAACCGACACAAACGAAGCATGATAAACGAACTTCAAGCAAGCCAATACAAGTAATAATAACATGACATTAAACAATGATACAAATAATAATAAAGGGCAGACGAGTTCTGGCAAGGTGGAACTCGTCTCCAGCAAGCAGTAAGCGTACACAGAACCCGGATCTGAACCAAGAACCCGTAAACATTCCTTGTTTTCCACGCCAAACGCCAACAACCAAAACGAGACCTAGATCTGAGTTCCGGCTCAAGTGAACTCGTCTCCGGTGAATAGGAAGCCGCACGAAACACTAGACGCGGCCGCTTGAACCAAATGGAAACCCGAACCAGATCCGAGCCTTCACGCGAGTACTACGACACGCGAAATACTTTGGACGCAAACGTTCGAATTTCACAAATTCGCATTGCATGACGTGCGAATCCCCGTGCGAATTTCCGACGTGCGAATCCCCGTGCGAATTTCCGATGTGCGAATCCCTTGTACGCGATTAGATTAGGTGCTAGCTATGGATGAATATTGCCGGTGGTGGCCGGTGAATGCAGTGGCGGATCCAGGATTTTTTTCCGGGTGGTGCACTACTTTTAGACGTTTCTATTTCATGGAGTCGGGTATAAAAAAATCCGGGTCGGTTTAAGGTTCGGGTCGGTTCGATGGTTCGAGAAAATTCATTACATAATAAAAATACGATAAAATAATAAAAGAGACACCGTCATTAGAAATTAAAAACTAACAAATTAAAACCAACAATCTAAGAAACTAAAACTAAATTTAACAAATAACTTAACAATCAAGAGCAATTAACATTTTACAAGAAGTCACGAACAATTAACATTTAACAATGGATTGTGAATGTAAACTTACCTTCAAAGTGGGAGGATTAGAGGATTCGAGTAAGAGTAGGCAGTGGCAAGAGGACGGGGACGGCTGAGTGGCTGACAGAGTGAGGTTGCCGACGTTCCACGATGGTCGGAGTGACGAGGACGAGTGGCTGACGGAGTGAGGCTGCCGGCAGTCAGGGGTTGAAGAGGGTCAGGGGCTGGGGACAAATAAACAACTTAAAGATCAATTAATTTTCAAATGACTTAGTTTTGGTATTCAAAAAGCTTTAAATTTCAATATTTATATATATATATATATATATATTATTACGAATACGCAATTCATAACAAGAAAGAACAGACTAGTTTCTATGTCATCAATCTAGTTTGATAAGTTAGATCTAGAAGCTTCAAGTTCACGACTTGTAATTTACCTATAACAAATTCCTTAAACTATTAATGAAAAAAAAGTGAATTACCAGATGAGTTATTGTTGGCTGAGAAAACAAAAGGCTTAGGCTTATTGTTATCCTGAATTCGGTCTTTGAATCCCTGGAAGTCAGCTTCGAAGTCATCTGATGGTGGTGGCTTTGAGAAGTAATAGTTTGATAAATTGGAATCACGGAGAAGATCTGCGGCGGTTAAACGACGAGACTGGGGAGGCGCTGTGTGGTGTTTTGTGGACTGGTCACTGGTTGTGTTTATTATAAAACCCTAACTAAGTAAAAAAAAATGTTTCAAAAACCAGAATTGAACATGTGACCTCCGGGTTACAAAACCAATAGGTTTCCAGCTAGACAAAGGCTTCAAACATTTGTAAGGTGGATCCTTTCTAATTTATAAGGTGGTTCCTTTATTATTTTCTATATATAAATACACTATTATTTTAAAACTCGGGTGGTTCCTCGGAACCACCCGTTTTCACTATAGATCCGCCCCTTGGTGAATGCGAAAGGAGGAAGGAGGCCGACGGCAATGGCGGCCGTGTGTTAGGAGGAAGGAGGAAGATGAAGGTGGGGTATGGTGGGGTGGGGTTTGTTAAATAGGTAGGGTTTGGGGGTGTTTTGGTAATTAGCTAATAATAATAATAATACTAATAATAATAATAATCATAATAATAAAACTTTAATAATAATCATAATAAATAATAATACTTTCAATAATTATAATAAAAGTATGATAAGGAAGGAATAAGAAACTAAATGAGACCCGAACCCGAGACCCGACTCGTTGAACAACCCGAGACACGACTCGTTTAAAGACCCGTAACCCGCCTCAAACAATGGAATGGAAGTTGAATATGTGCCAACACCATAACCTACTCGTTAAGGAGTGGGATTAAATGAAGATTAGATATAGGAAACGTTAGTAAGAACTTAACCGAGCATGAGTTAAGTACGACCCGAACTCACTTAAGGAAACGTTTACTTGTAAATGCGTGAGAACGTGAATTAATAATAATGAAGTGAATATATATATACATATAATAAGGGTTGTATTACAATAATATTAATACTTAAATAATAAATCTATAATAATAATAGTAGTAAGTTGTTAATAATAATGTTAGACATGAAAGGTAAAAGTAAAGGATACAAGGTAAATGAAACCTGAACCCGTAACCCACCTTATAGTAAACCAATGAATTATGGGACCCGTTCAGAAACACTCGAACGTAAAAGCTCGTTATATCAATAGAGGAATTGAAGGGAGCATACGAACGAAAGATAATTTGTAAAATACTATATATATATATATAATATAAAATGTGAAGATGAGAACTTAAGACAAGATAGAATATGAATTAAAATAATAATGAAATAATATGATAATAGATATGCATACGATTATAATAAATATAGTTAAGAATGCAAACTAATGAAGTCGGTTCAATAGTAAAATAAGGTTAAAGTATATTAAATTAATAGGATCGGTTAAAGAAGAATACATGTCGGTTCGGTCAACGTGAAAGTTAACCCCGTTAACTTTAGAGAATAAAGAACAAACAAATATAGAGATTAATACGTGTATGTTATTAACAGTTAGTTGGGCACGGTTGAAGAAAGGCATTACTATTAATTCAGAGAGGAATCGTTTACAGGTGAGTTCTAGCCCCTTTCTCTGTGACGTTTTTCGGGGCTGTGTGCATACTCCTATGTGATAGTTAATACACTTGTCCTAAACGATAAGTGTATGATATGTGTAGGATTATTTATTGAATGCTATTATTGAATGTTGTATGAATGTGCGTATATAAATATGATTATCATATATGCAATTGAAAGATGCGTAGTATGCACATATGATAGGAAAAGTGTGAAGTAAAGGTATAGACGACTGATGGAACTTGTATGGTTGTATGGTTAAGCGAGACAAAGGGACCAGCCCCCAATAATATCTGAGATTACGATAGAAGGGACCAGACCCTAAAAATATCTGAGATTGTGATAGAAGGGACCAGACCCTAAAAATATCTGAGATAGTAGGGTCCAGACTCTAATAATATCTGAGATTAGAGGGACTGGACCCTATTAATATCTGGGGTAGAAGGGACCAGACCCTTGCAAATATCTGAGATTGACGGACCAAACCCTGATAATATCCGAGATAGTAGAGGTATGATAGTTTACGGTATACCTTAGGAAAGTAGGAAAGAAAGTGCGTAAATACGTATGTATGTGTGTAAAGTATATATGAATGAGTAATGGCAAGCAAAGTACGAAATATGTATCTTCGGGCACGTATAAGTATGAAAGTGAATGTATTGTATGTTAATTGATTGACTAGAACTCACTCAGCATAGTTGACTTTTAGTATGCACGCAGGTGAGTAGGATGAGACAGGTTGCATGAGGGAGACACGTGGCAAGTAAACGAAGACTGGCATCAAAGAAAAGAAGAGTCACGTGTTATTTATATTTAATGTTTAAGACTTATGTTATTTCTGTTTAAGATAAAGTATTTATGTTATGTAAGAATAGTTGACTTTTATTCCGCAAAATGTTTTAATTAACTATGATTTTCTGAATTATGTGAAATAGTAAATCCAACCAGCATTAAAGTAGGGCACCTGGGCTCGGGGGCCTTACATTCTCAATCGTCCAATCATACTCTGATCACCCATATAACCTCAAAAGATGTGCCGTGACCCCGTCGTTCTGAAGTGTTTGTTGTCTCGAAGTACGTGCATAAAGTAGAACCTCTGTCGGTTTATTCTCTCGATTTCCCGACAACAAGTATGAATGCTGCCCACGTCAAGCTTAGGCATTTCTTATAAACAAGCCATACAAGGTAGGGGTTCTGCCCGATTATTTTATTATATAGGCTTAGACCCTACTCGTAGATATAACCCATACCTTGATTACATAATAAGCGAAATATAGATTTCATAAGACGAGGTTATAGATAAAATATCATTCTTTATTTTATAAAACTTTCTTATGAAAGAAGAAACTCGATATATACGTGTCTTCATGAAGAAGAAGCGTAGTGTATAAATGTTGTACAAAGAAGGGACTAGAGGTCCTTATGTTTTATAAGAAATGAATATCAAGGTAGAGGTTATGCAAACTGACTAAAGGTCTGAAGCTAGATCATTGATTTAGTATTTATAAAATGTTATTCTTGTACTATAGGTCCAACGTACCAAGAAAGCATAAAACAGTGAGACACACTGATCAAGAAAAAAGGTGAATATGCTCAAACTTTTATAACTTTATAAACCAGGTATTTAAATGTTTACTTGGGATTATGTATCCCTAAAATTTTATAAACAAAGGTAATCATTCGCCCTCAGGCTATCGTATACGTTTGTCTGGATCCTACATATGTAGGTAGACGGTGGGCACACCGCACCACGTTGGGACGGACCTAAGTAATGTCCGAGAGGGGATTATCTTATGCATATTGGTAGTTGCTAAGTCCTCGACATTGCGGTGTTTGCTGAGCGGTTTCGAGTTGAGCAGGATGTTTATAATAGTAATTCAGACTTTCCAAACTTGGTTATTTCCTAAGCCGCGTTGGGCCGATGCCTACGATGTCTCGAGGGGACAATTTAGTATCAAAATGTTTTGTGTCAATGTGTTCACCAGCACGTGTTGTTGACGTATTTTATAAACTGCTTTACATGTAATCAAGAATAGGAGATTGGAGTTGATGATTAGCCATTAGACAATCTGATGGCTCAGATGGAGTTTTTGATACTAAAATAATGTAAATTATGGTTTTGTAATTTAAACACTTTTTTTACCAACCACCGGGTGTTTAATCCCTGTCTTTTGATATAATAATATTTTAATTAAGTCTTCTGATTTACAACCTTAAACTTTGATATATTTACAAAACGGGTACCACTTGTGGGTCACACGCCTAAGCCCTAGATTGGGGTGTGATAGGCTGATATCAGAGCCATCGATTTTAGAGAATTAAGTATTTAATCATACTTAAGCTTTGATCAAGGATAAGTTTCAATATTTTATATTATCTTATAGGGATAAGATAGGTTGGTATTCTTTCCCATCCCTCATTATTCTAAGCTTATTAGATGTCATTCTAAAAGTACATGGAAACTTTTCGTCAAGAACGTAGAATGGCAAATTGTCCGGAACCAACTATTCCCGATCATGCAGGAGATGGAAGTGATATCTATTATACTAATTTCTTCAGTCAGGACCAGTCAGTTGTGCCTATAATACCCTACGAAAGTCAACCCGTCTATTTTCCCGGCACAGAGCAAATGCCAATTCTATAACAATTGATCCACCGACTCCGGAGAATCATCTTTCTGACAAGATGGAAGTTGACAAACCAATCAAACCCGAACACGAGCAAGACACATCTACTTGGATGCAGTGTCACTCTTACCAAAATAGATGGCCTTTTGGAACTCCAACCTATAACCTAACAGATTCCAGCACTGATTCTATTGCAGGTCCATCTAGAAGACCCAAGATGAGGGTAATGCAACCTCTATTGAAGGTGACCATACAAGTATATTTAAGTAAGGATGATGTGGAAACTGATTCCGAGGAGGAATCAGATGAAGATCCGAAAAAGGAAAACTCCGAGGAGAAAAGCGATGAATGTAAAAGTCCCTATGTTCTGACTAACATGAAATGTGAATGTCCTAAAGACTCTGGTTGTTAAGAACCATCATTTCGTATGCCCCACGGTTATCATTCTCAAGATCCTTATGTTCAAGGATTACCAAGTAGTTTTCCACCTTATACCGGTGTTGTTCCTACCATATCGGAACAAGTGGATGAAATAAGGGAACAAGGAGAAACTGCATAAGCTTTCTACAATCTACCGTTTGAATCAAGTCCCCCACCACCATACCCAAAGAATCACTATGACATTGTTATGATGGGATATCGAGATCCACCACCTCACTATGGATATCCAAATGCCATGCCACAATCCAAAGAAGAACATCTTGATCGAGCACTTCATGAAATGGATGAGCTAAGGAAGAAGGTTGCTGCTGAAGGTAACAAGAGAAAGAAAGTGGTAAGCAAATTACTATAGAAATGTAGTAAGATGAAAAAGATGATAAAGGACTACATGAAATATTAGGAATCCTATTCCGTTGTATTCGTATCATTTGTTTCTGAGTTAGTTGTAGTACTTGTGTTTGAAGTTTTTTGTTTGTAAAATATTCCGGATTGTAAGATATACGTTTATCGGTATATAAATAAAATCATTGGTTCTAAATCAATTACTTTATAATTTCAGAATGTCAAATCAAAGTAATCCTTTGCAAAACATGGAAGCTTCTAACTCAACAAGCAACCGAATGAGAACTGAGGCTGCTCAAGGAAACCATGAGCAGCTAATGAAAAAAATGCAAGAAATGATAAATGTAATGAATACTTTGCTACCAACCATGAAAGAAAAATCGGTTCATGAAAGTGAAACTCAACCGTTCAGTAGAATTGTTAAATCTAAATCTCGCCCGAATCCTACACATCTAGATGAAGAAAGTGATCATGGTCCGAATACTGGTGAAGATTTCAACCGAACCTTTAAAGAGAAGTGGAGAATCGAAGGTTATTTATTCAAAGATTTCAATACATATGGACCAAAGGAGTTTTACGGTGATAAAGGCGCCATAGTGACAATAAGATGGCTGAAAGATATGGAGTAGATTGCAATAATAAGAAATGTACTGAAGAAGAAAAGATTTAGTACACATCTCAAATGTTCAAAATGGAAACGCTTTAGTGGTGGAACACTTTGTTGATGTCAAAGGGGAGAAGAGCATGTATCAATTGACATTGGAGGAGTTTAAAAGTTTGGTTCTGCAGAAATTTTGTCCGATATATGAGACAGACTTAATCCAAACTAAGTTCCTCAACCACAAGGTGGTCGGAACTAATCTGAAAGACTACAAGACAAAGTTTCAAGAGTATTGTAGGCTTGTGCCACGATTGGTAACACCCGAGTCAAGCAAGGTGACACGCTACATTGGGGTTTACCGAGAGAGATCCAAGACAGGGTAAGGTCTCATTTGCCGCAAGCATCCGATTCCACCATGGAACTGGCTGGATATCTGATGAATGGTATTATCCGAAACAAGGAAGAAGATAAGAAAGATAATGCAATGAATGATAAGAAAGGGAGAGGAAATACCCGTTTCAAGGGTAAAGAAGTTGAAAATAAGAGGGGAGGTTTTACCTCTAACTATCCACTGTGCAAGATTTGTAAGAGGCATCATCTGGCTCGATGCCGATTTACAGTTTCTACATCTGCAGTTTGTGATTCATGCAACAAGCTAGCGTATGTTGCAGCTGGTTGCTGGAAGAAAACAATGACTTGCTTTAATTGCAAGGAAATGAGACATCACAGTTTGAATGTCCAGAGAGAAATGTTGCTAGTGGAGGTGCTGGAGAGAGCAGCACTAAGAATGATGGGAAGAAGGGGAATGCTAGAGTCTTCGTACTCGACACCAAGAAGGCTGAGGACATACCGACACCATCACCGGCACCATCACCGGCACGTTCTTAGTTAATAACGTTTATGCAAGAGTTTTATTTGATTCAATCGCAAGTCAAAGTTTTATAGATTACAAGTTTTGTAGTCTATTAAACGGTCCTTTAAAGAAATTGCTATAAACGATGAGACGGCCAATGGTGAGGTAGTTAAAATATTCGAAACCCTAGAAAACAGAAAGATTCTGTTAGCAGGTTATGTTATACCTGTACAACTATTACCCATGACATTAGTTGGTTTTGATATAGATCTAGGCATAGACTGGTTATCCGACAACCATGCCCGTATCATTTGTAATACGAAAACCATCAAACTCCAAGCCCCTGACAAGCGAACAATTCTAATCGCTGGTGACAAAGATGTTAGTCAAGTTAGCATAATCTCCATGATTAAAGTTAACAAATGCTTAAACCAAGGATGTTTAGCATTCATGGCTTATGTGATGAAAGAATCAAAACCTAAATAAATCAAAGACGTACCTATTGTATCCGAGTTTCCCGAAGTCTTTCCAAATGAACTTCCAGGAATTTTACCTAATCAAGAAGTTGAGTTTAGAATAGACCTGATGCCCGGAACTGCTCTAACAGCCAAATCCCCATATCGATTAGCTCCAACAGAGATGAAGGAGTTAAAGAGACAATTGGATGAGTTACTCGAAAAGGGATTGATTCGTCCAAGTTCATAACCTTGGGGAGCTCCGATATTATTCGTCAAAAAAGAAAGACGGGTCCATGAGGATGCGTATCGACTATAGAGCCTTAAATAAAGTAACTATTAAGAATCCATATCCGCTACTTATAATTGATGACCTATTTGATCAATTACAAGGAGTGAGTTTCTTTTCAAAAAAAGATTTACGCTCTGGATACCATCAGCTGAAAAGTTCAAGAAGAAGATATTCCGAAGACAGCTTTTTGGACAAGGTATGAACATTATGAGTTCACTATAATGCCATTAGGACTTACCAATGCTCTAGCCTCGTTCATGGATACGATGAACAGAATTTGTAAGCCCTATTTTTATAAATTTGTAATCGTATTCATTGACGATATACTCATGTATTCTAAATCGGAAGAAGATCATAAAGTTTATCTTAGAATCTTAGTTGAATTACTTTGAAACGAGAAATTGTATGCTAAGTTTTCCAAGTGTGAATTCTAGTTACATGAAGTAAAATTTCTTGGTTATGTTGTCAACGCATATGAAATTCAAGTAGACTCTGCCAAGATTGAAGCTATAGATAAATGGGAGATTCCTAGATCGCCAACCGAGGTTCGAAGTTTTCTAGGATTTGCTGGATATTATAGAAGATTCATTGAAAATTTCTCTCGTATAGCAGTTCCCTTAACTTCATTAACTCAAAAGAATGCTAAGTGTGAATGGGGAACTATCCAACAAGAAGCGTTTGATTTACTTAAATAAAAGCTTACTAACGCACCTATACTAACTTTGTCCGAAAGTAGGGAAGACTTTGTTGTATTTAGTGACGCGTCCCATTCAGGTTTGGGATGTGTACTAATTCAAAGAAAGAAAATAATAGCTTATGCTTCTCGTAAATTGAAAGTACACGAAAAGAATTATACGAATCACGATCTAGAGCTGGGTGCCATAATTTTTTCCTTGAAGTTATGGAGACACTATCTCTATGGAGTTAAATTTTTCGCGTATACTAATCATAAAAGCTTAAAGCAAATATTTGATCAGAAAGAACTTAACACGCATCAAAGAAGATGGATGGAAACCTTAAACGATTAGAATTACAAATAGATATAATCGAACAAATCAAGAAGGCTCAGAAGCAAGCAATTGAAGACAACCAAATCTCTGAAGAAAAGCATAATGGTATAATTGATTCTTTAATTAAAGGAGATGATGATATACTTAGACTTGAAAACAGAATCTGGGTACCAATCGTTGGTGATTTACGTGAAAGGATTATGAGCGAAGCTCATTGATCGAAGTATATGATGCATCCAGTAGTGATAAGATGTAACTACTGGTGGAATGGGATGAAAGAGATATTGCTTTATACGTCACTAAATGTTTAACTTGTTTGCAAGTTAAAGTCGAGCATCAGAAACCTTCAGGTTTGCTTCAACAACCTAAACTTCTTGTTTGGAAATGGGAGATGATAACAATCGATTTTATTATGAAACTCCCTAAAACTAGCCGTCAACATAATGCTATATGGGTCATTATTGATAGGCTAACTAAATCTGCTCATTTCTTACCTATCAATGAATGTTATTGGATAGATTGGCACGAATGTACACAAATAATATCGTATCATTACATGTTGTGCCATTATCTATCATATCTGATCGAGACAGTAGATGTACGTCTCATTTCTGGAATAGTTTCCACTAACCGTTAGGAACTCAGTTGAATCTTAGCACTGCTTATCATCTGCAAACTAATGGGGCAAAGGATATGAACAATTCAAACGCTTGAAGATATGCTCCGAGCTTGTGTGATTGATTTTGGAGGAAGTTGGGATGATCATTTTCCTCTGATGGAATTCTCGTATAACAATAGTTATCACACGAGTGTTCAGGCCGCACCATTTAAGACATTGTATGGACGAAAATGTAGAACGCCTGTATGTTGGTCTGAAACTGGAAGTAATCAAATGTCTGGACCTGAGATAGTCCAAGAAACAAAGGATAAAGTATTGCAAATCCGTCAACGACTTAAAACGCCAAGAGATCGACAAAAGAGTTATGCAGATGTTCATCGTAAGCCGTTAGAATTTCAAGTAGGCGATAAAAGTCTTATTGAAAGTATCACCATGGAAAGGTGTTGTACGATTCGAAAAGAAAGGAAAATTAAGTCCTCGTTTTGTTGGACCATTCAAAGTATTAGAACGAATCGAAACTGTAACTTATTGCTTACAATTGCTAGAAGAGATGAAGGGAATACGTGAGTATTACATGTTTCTAACTTACGCAAATGTCTGGCTGACGAAACTTTAGCCATGCCTTTAAAGGATATCGAAATCAACGAAAATTTAAAATTTGTAAAACAACCTCTACAAGTTGAAGATTTCCAAGTTAAGAAACTTAAAAGACGAAAGCTAAAGTCAAGATAAGATGGAACTCCCGAAGGGGAACATAATTTACGTGAGAATTAAAATAAAAAATGAGATAGAAATACCCATAGTTGTTTTAGCAAACCTCGAGGACGAAATTTATTTTAAGGTGGGGAGGATGTAACATCCCCAAAAGTTTGGTCTAAATTTGACAAGTTAATAAAGATGAAGGACCAAAATATTTCCAAGATAAGTAATGGGAAAAATAAGAAAAAGAAAATAAAAGCATCTTATGTTAAGGAGATAAAGAAACTTCATCACACATGAAAAGAGGGAAGACGGTAGAAGCTCTTTATAAGAGAGAAAGCTTCACACGACACGAAGGAATTGGACATAGGAAGCTTCGCACTACGCGAAGTAGCCACGAAGTAACCATGTAATTGAATGACACGTGGTAGCACGTCATAGGACACGTGTCACCACATGATGACACATGGCATGCCTAGTTTTCAAATCACAAGACCTATGGGTCTACTTCGCGCGACGCAAAGGGATGCTTCGCGCTACATGAAGGACAAAAGAAACCTGAGGCGGTTTATTAGCCGTTCACGCTACGCGAACGAGCATGATGATGTTCCTTCATGCTACGCAAAGGAACACTTTTTCTGTCTATAAATAGGCGGCCATAGGATGAGTTCTCATTCGTTCGATCATACTTCGATCACTCATATAACCTCGAATGACGTGCCGACCCCGACGTTCTGAAGTGTTCGTTGTCTCGAAGTACGTTCATAAAGTAGAACCTCTGTCGGCTTATTCTCTTGATTTCCCGACAACAAGCAGGAGTGTTGCCCGCGTCAAGATTAGGCATTTCTTATAAACAAGCCATACAAGGTAGGGGTTCTGCCCGATTATTTTATTATATTTGGCTTAGACCCTAGTCGAGGATATAGCCCATACCTTAATTACATAATAAGTGAAATACAGATTTCATAAGATGAGGTTATAGATAAAATATCATTCTTTATTTTATATAAAGATTTTATAAAAGTTTCTTATGAAAGAAGAAACTCGATATATACGTTTTTTATGAAGAATAAACGTAGTGTATAAATGTTGAACAAAGAAGGGACTAGAGGTCCTTCTGATTTATAAATAAATGAATATCAAGGTAAAGGTTATGTTAACAGACTAAAGGCCTGAAGCTAGATCATGATCTAGTATTTATAAAACGTTATTCTCGTACTGTAGGTCCGACGCAAAAGAAAGCATAAATCAGTGAGACACACTGATCAAGAACAAAGGTGAATACGCTCAAACTTTTATAACTTTATAAACTAGGTATTTAAATGTTTACATGGGATTATGTTGTCACACCGCAATCTATAGCGGAAATGCCGGGGTGCGAACCGCTGGTTCACAGCTCACAAGGTACTATCATACAATTTAAATATGGCAATAACTAATTAATGTATTTATTTCAAACTTCAATCATGTACACAAGTTCAAATCATAACAAAACAATCCAAATTTAAACAATCAGTACTCACATCATTTGTGATTGGCCTCCTATGAGCATTCAATGGCATTTTAAATGGCCCAACAAATTAACGAATTATCAAAACAATTGAGTTGGTCGGCCCATGAGCGTTACATAGCGTTTTAACTGACTCAACTAAATAACGAACTAACGGATTCAAATATGAGCAGTTGTAGTATCTCGTGAACCACCATGGCCGATACGTTCCAACCAAACAATCAAGTTAAAGACGGGTTAAGAAATAGATAGTTGGAGTGCCCATGGGTTGACATGGATTTTTCACCCAACTAAACATTTTAAAAATAATAACATAAATATTGGAAATTTTTTCAAATTTAGCCATAAACCACCGTGAATTTGGTTTTTATATAAGGATGGTAACCCTTTACCGGTCACGTTGACCACTTAAAGTTCCGGTCGTATGACATTTGTTCCGCTTTGGCTTATAAAATCTAGTACTGTGGTCAGGTAATCCTCCAGGTAAGGAATATCGTTATCCCTTTGATTATCGGAATCGTTTTGCCAAGGCTCGACTCATAGTTCGCTCCCCCTTCCAGCTACTACGAGAACATGTTATACTCCCATGCTTTAAGGTGCAGGAAAATAAAAACAAAACAAGGGAATTCATAAGGAATTTCCCAAAGTAAAAACGATCTACTAAATTTATTAAATAAAAGAATTTAAAATCTTTTGAGAGTGAGGCATAGTCTCGGAGTTTGTGTGTGCACAAGATTAAAATAATGAAATAAGTAAACAATTTAAATAACTGTAAACACATAAAATAAGCACATAAGGCAGTTAAGTAAGCATGTATAGAGTCCTAAACATATTACTAGGATATTTCTAACGACCTATCTTATAACCTTCGGCTCTAATACCAATCTATCACACCCAACCTATGGCAGAAATGTTGGGGTGCGAACCGTTGGTTCACAGCTCACAAGGTACTATCATAAAATTTAAAAATGACTATAACTAATTAATTTATTTATTTCAAAATTTCAATCAAGTACACAAGTTCAAATCATAACAAAAACAATCAAAATTTAAACAATTATCCAAAATAAAAATATAACACAAATATCCTTTATTTTATTAACTAAGGTCTCTCTATGTGTTTTCCTCACCTTAGCTTCAAACCAAATGATAACATGCAAATGCGTACAAAATAATATAGATTTGTCAACACGAGGGTGAGTGAGAAAAGTCACCAGTTTTAATATAATAATGATATATAAATAAAAGAGCAAAACTAATATTGTGAGTATAAATCAATCAAATCATGAGCAAATAAAGTGGGTCAGTTGACCATGCCTCTCGAACACAGGCTATGGCTACTATGAAAAAAAATACAAATAAGGGCGTCGGTTGACCATGCCTCACGAACACAGGCTATGGCTACTATGACAAAACAAATACAAATAAGGGTGTCAGTTGACCATGCCTCTCGAGCATGGGCTATGGCTACTAGGATGGCATATGATCATATTGACTTGCTAGACTTCTGATGGACCTCTCCGAATGTGATAAAATAAAACAACTAAATAAATAGCAGTTAATCATTCAATTGATAACACACAAAACTCACATTTTACCAGTGCGGATAATATATAATATGTAAATATGAATAAATACGCAAGTGTCCCCAAAACGTTTAAAAGTTGTAAAATGTGGGGAATGACTTCTCACCTTGACAGTTAAGTGAATAACCGAAAGATAGAATAGACAAGCTAGCGGGATGATTGTTCTGATACAACCAGACCTGAGACTTATACAAAATAAAATAGAGTCAAAACAAAAAACATAGCCGCTGAAATCAATCCAAACAGATGTATAGAACACCGGTTTTGAGGTTTTCAGTAAATATGCGAGCTGATACAGACCAGAATCAAAACAGCGAGTCAGGAGTCAGGTTTTGGTCAGTAAACTCAAAATCTCAAAATAAACATAAAAGTCTTCTGGCATGAAAGCTGCGATCTGAAGATTTAGTAATTGAAAAACCATTAAAATTGACTTTTATGCCATTAAACGGGTCAGAAAGCAATTGACCGACAAAACCCCATCAATCAGTAAAATTGAGTGAGAGATTTTGTTAGTTAGATAAAAAAACAACTTTTTTTATGAAGACAACTTACCCAAACACGGAATGGAACAAGAGATAATCGAGGTCAAAGTGGTCTTGAACATCAAAATCAAACCGTATGTGAAATAACTTGAACAACTTTATTTCATGGGATTTGAGATGAGGATGGTCAATACAAGGGGTTTTAGAGTTGGAGAATGTCTTTAGATGAAAAATATAAAGATTGTGTCAGTTGTTTTAGTAATTACTCAATTAAGGAAACCGAATAACATAATTAAGACAAAACCGGTTCAATTAATTTAAATATCTTGGTGTGACGAAAAAGAAATGGATGTAGACAATGTAGATTGTAAAATAAGTTCCCGAAATTAATCCATCATATTTTGTTTTTGGCAAAATTAGTCCCTATAGTTCCCGAAAATGCATTTTTTAGCCATGTTAAGCGATTTTGAGAGTTGTTAGGACTATTTAGCATGATTGAAAGTTATGAAATTATAAAATAAGTTAAACACCAATAAATACAAGTTTTTATTAATACAAAATATCCTAATTATATTCCCGAGTCGGGTACACGAATATGGTTATGAATATGAAAAATCCAAAATGTTACATATGTATCCCAAAAACTTATAAACAGCGATAATCGCTGGCCCTCTGGTTATCGTATACATTTGTCTGGATCCTTACATATGTTTGTAGACGGTGGGCACACCGCACCACACTTGCTAATGCCTCCGCCACATTGGGCCAGACCTAAGTAATGTCTGAAAGGGGATTATCTTGTGTATATTGGTAGTTGCTAAGTCCTCGACACTGCGGTGTTCACTGAGCGGTTTCAAGTTGAGCTAGATGTTTATAATAGTAATTCAGACTTTTCAGAACTTGGTTATTTCCTAAGCCATGTTGGGCCGATGTCTACGCTGTCTCGAGGGGATAATTTAGGATCAAAATATTTTGTGTCAACGTGTTCTCCTGCATGTATTGCTGACGTATTTTATAAACTGTTTTACAGTTAATCAAGAATAGGAGATTAGAGTTGATGATTAGCCATTAGGCGATCTGATGGCTCAGATGGAGTTTTTGATAATAAAATAATGTAAATTATGGTTTTGTAATTTAAACACTTTTTGTACCAACCACCGGGTGTTTAATCCCCGTCTTTTGAATATAATAATATTTTTATCAAGTCTTCCGCTTTACAACATTAAACTATGATATATTTACAAAACAAGTATCAACTTGTGGGTCACACGCGTAGGCCCTAGATTGGGGTGTGACATAAGGCCCATTAACGTTTTAACCCATTTTGCATTTAAAGCCTATTAACCCCTGAAGAGAGTGGTATGCCACTCGTTAACCTTGCCAACTATTTTAACGCCCTTGGACGTTAAGGCATACCCATAGACCTAAGGGCACTACTGTTAAGACCGTTATCAGATTAAGATGTTTCCATATAATTGGAATTTGTGGACGACGACCACCCCTATTGGACGATTGTTTGATCATTAATTAGAACTGATACGTCCAATCGTTCTTGGATAGGAGACATGACAATTGTTTTATGTACAAAGGACAAATCAGGTTTTGATACGTCTACCCTTGTTGATTTATGCAAGTAAAAATACGTTACGGTAAATAGGGTACATCAACTATGTCACTTGTAATAAATTACATCATCTACCATGCAGTTCCATTAATATGACATTAATGTTATAGGTATCCATCGGCGACCGGCCTCCAGATGTCGTGAATGAATTGAACCTAGTATTTTGTCAATTTCAATTATTCTAAAGCAGTATCTAAATATCAAACTTAATAATTAACAAACACCCTCCCACGTCCACCCCTTCAAGATAATTAGAACGAAAAGAAAAAAGAAACTAAAATCGATAAACGAAAATGACAATTAGATTTAGATTTGGTACATCGAAAATGTCAAAATTGTTGCAACAATGAGCACTTACAAGTGAGCCCACGTCTCCTTCTCTGTACTCAAATTATAAGAAAGGTAACTCAAATCATAATTAAGGCATGGGATTTTGTTTATTTTCACTACTACAATATCAGGGTCCTCATCTTTATAATATATATAATGGATTCTTCAAATTATGTGAGGGGTTCTCCATATTTTAAAGATGGTTAAAAATGGTTGTGAGAGAAAGAGAGAGAAAATGTTACTGTTCATGACTAAATTTGGAGAAGCGTACTGTTCATCTCTATAATTTTTTAATGTTTTTGAAAGTAGTTGTGAGTGAATGAGAGAGAAAAGATAGTATTTTTAGTGTATAGAGATGGAGATAGAGAATTGAATGAGAATGCTCTAAATTATATTAAAAATTAAAATATACTTAGATCATACTACTACAATAAAATAACTTCGACTATACGATATTTTCACCGCTCGTCGCACACAACCACCGCTGTTTCACCTCACCGTTAAGCCGGTAGTGATGGGATGCCACTCCTTCCCTGCTCCACTCTCACCGCTACCCTTTTCGCCCTCCTCCTCTTCCACTCTCAGAGATTTCATTAGTGTGAAAGTTGGCGACGAAATTTCCACGCCTTCTTCCCCCTTCACTCTGCCCTCGTGGCAACCCTCCAGCGGTGAAACGGCGACTATACTATATAGTCTTATATAACCAGTGAAGCATGTAAGAACTGCATGTTCAAATCATCATGAAAATGCCGCCACACCGCTATGGGGTGGAATGTTTTTTTTAGAGAAAATGGCTTCGGCTTGCGAGAAGAATCGGCAGTGGACGGGTTGTTTTTAAGAAAAAGGACTGTCGTGGGGGGGGGGGGGTTCAGTTTTGGATTAAAAAAAAAGAAAATTTAACTTTTTTACTCTATATATAAACAAGTATTAGGGTAAAGTTAAAATACAAATGGAGACAAAAATAATAAGTGTGAGAAATATTTGTGGCAAAAAATAATCGCCTCGAAAAAATTAAAAAAGAAATCAAAACTCAAAGTATAAATGAAAAACGAAAAAAAATTAAAAAAAAAACAAAAATGTTTCCTCCGTCAATCCCGTTACAAAAAATAAATAAATAAAAAGATCACGACGATGACGAAAAGCGAAAAGACACAGTGCCTAAAAAAAGACACAATCACGAAAATACACAAAAAACACAATGATAAATAAAAAGAGACACAATATATCGCAAAATATAACACAATGTTAAGTATTATTATACAACATCAAAAAAGGACGCGATGCCAAGGAAAAATGACATAATCGTTGATGAAAATAAATAAAAAGGACAATGATAAATATGAAGACACAAATCTTTTTTCCTCAATATTGTGTCTTTTTTTAAGAACGTGGAAGACGTTGGGAATATTTTTGGGTTTTTACTTTTTTATTTTTTTAATTAAATTTTGAGTTATGATTTTTTTTATTATTTTAAGGGTTTTTTCCCTATAAATCCTTCTCTCAAGTCGCGGATCGATAATCAAACACGATGTAAACAAAGAACTCTCGTTTATATTAATCCAAAAATATAATTCAAAAAAATGCTTACAACTCTCAAACCCTAACTCGTTTTGAATCTTGATGAACCCTAACTTGGTTGCATCAACTTCGTAATCTATAATGTCTAACCATAACTTGATTTATATAGACTAACCTACCTTGCTAGACAAAACATTTCCAATTATGATTATAATACAATTACAAAACATAACCAACTATGACCTGCTTGTCAATATTGGTCTCTTAAGTTCACCGACTTATGACATGGAGTCCGAAATTATGTCCAACAATCACCCCCTAATTTCTAACTCGAAATAGGTGGTCTTTGACTACAAACTTGTCTCCTTTGGCATGCTTGATTCGAACCACGATCTTGACCATATCGGACTTAGCACCATCTTCGTCATCATAATCTCGGTCTTGACAACCTGAAGCTCTTCTTGATCCATAACTGTGTTCTTTCGGCTTTCCCAAACTCGACTACCTTGATGCTGTAACATCCTAAAAATTTCGGTCCAAATTTAACAAATTAATAAAGATAAAGGGCCAAAAATATTCTCAAGACAAGTGATGGGAAAAAATAAGATAAAGAAACGAAAGAAATTTATGTTAAGGAGATAAGAAGGAAACTTCATCCCACATGGAATGAAGGAAGAAAATGGAAGGTCTTTATAAGGAAAAAAGTTTCCATAGTAATATTCTTGTGTGGCTAACCACTCTCAGTGGTCCTAGAGGAGGGTACGAAGCACCCGACATGCACGGGCACGGGCGATGGGCGATGGGCGCAATGTGGCGCTTTGATGACGCACTTTGCACTTCGCACGCTCACATAACAGTGGAAGTTAGATTAAGACGCGACGAGCTACCAAAGTCCAGCGACTAAAAATGAAAATTTTGATTCCTTCGCACGATGCGAAGGAATCGAACATATGAGCTTTGCTCTAAGCGAAGTAGCAATGAAGTAACCGTGTCGTTGAACGACACGTGGCAACACGTCATAGGACACGTGATGACACGTGGCAGGTCTAGTTGTCAACTCACCAGACCTATTGGTCTATTTCGTGCGACGCGAAAGGATGCTTCACGCTACGTGAAAGACAAACGAAACCTGAGACGGTTTATTTGCCGTTCGCGCTACGCGAACGAACAAAAAGGTGGTCCTTCGCGCTACGTGAAGGAAACCATTTCAAGCCTATAGGCATCCATGGGGTGAAACCCCATTGATCTCTAAATATGTGCAACGATCCCTATGTTCCGACGTTCATTTCTCGAAGTACGTGTAAGAAAAGGAAGTGTTGTTCGTTTATTCCCTCGATTACCCACCAACAACTAGAAGTGCTGCCCACGTCAAGCTTAGGCATTTCTTATAGACAAGCCACACAAGGTAGGGGTTCTGCCTGATTATTTTATTATATATAGGTTAGACCATAGTCGAGTATATAGCCCATACCTTGATCATGATAAGTCAAATATAGATTTCATAAGATGAGGTTATAGATAAAATATCATTCTTTATGTTATATAAAGATTTTATAAATGTTTCTTATGAAAGAAGAAACTCGATATATACGTTTCTTCATGAAGAAGAAACGCAGTGTATAAATGATGAATAAAGAAGGGACTAGAGGTCCTTATGTTTTATAAAAGAAATGAATATCAAGGTAAAGGTTATACAAACAGACTAAAGGTCTGAAGCTAGATCGTTGATCTAGCATTTATAAAGCGTTATTCTCTTACTATAGGTCCAAGGTAACAAGCATAAATCAGTGAAACACACTGATCAAGAACAAAGGTGAATACGCTCAAACTTTTATAACTTTTATAAATTAAGTCTTTAAATGTTTACATGGGTTTATGTGTCCCTAAAACTTTATAAACAAAGGTAATCGCTGGCCCTCAGGCTATTGTATACGTTTGTCTGGATCCTTTCATATGTGGGTAGACGACAAGCACACCGCACCACACCTGATTATGCCTCCGTCACGTTGGGTCGGACCTACGATGTTCGAGTGGGGATAATCTTGTATATATAGGTAGTGGCTACGATCTAGAGCACTGCGGTGTTTGCTGAGTGGTTTCGAGTCGAGCTATATTTTTATAATAGTAGTCCAGACTTTCAAAACTTGGTTATTTCCTAAGCCACATTGGGCCGAGGCCTATGATGTCTCGAGGGGATAATTGAGTATCAAAATTTTTTGTGTCAATGTGTTCACCAGCGTGTGTTGCTGACGTATTTTATAACTTGTTTTACAGGTAATGAAGAATAGGTGATTGGAGATGGTGACTTGCCATTAGATGATCTGATGGCTCAGGTGAAGATTTTGATATTAAAATAATGTAAATTATGGTTTCTTAACTTCAAACACTTTTGTACCTAAAATCGGGTGTTTAATCCTCGTCTTTTGAATATAATAATATTTTAATCAAGACTTTCGCTTTACAACCTTAAACTCTTATATATTTACAAAATAGGTACCAACTTGTGGTCACATGCCTAGGCCCTAGATTGGGGTGTGACAAGTTGATATCAGAGCCATCGATCTTAGCGAATTAGGTATATAATCATACCTAAGCTTTGATCAGAGATAAGTTTCAATATTTTATTATATTATATTATAGGGATAAGATAGGTTGGTATTCTTTCCTATCCCTTATTATTCTAATCCTAATAGATTACGTCGTTCAAGAAGTACATGGAAACTTTTCGTCAAGAACGTAGAATGGCAAATCGTCCAGAACCCGCTATTTCTCTCGGGGATGAAAGTGATAGCTACTATACTGATTTCGTCAGCCAGGACCGGCCAGTTGTGCCTATAGTACCCTACGAAATTCAACCCGTCTATTTTCCCGGCACGGGGAAAATGCCAATTCTTATACCAAGTGATCCACCGACTCCAAAAAATCATCTTTCAGACAAAATGGAAGTTGATGAACCAATCAAATCAAAACCTGAGCAAGACACATCCAGTTGGACGCAATGCCATTCCGACCAAGTAGATGGCGTACTGGAACTCTAATCTATAACCCAACAGATTCCAACACTGATTCCATTACAAGTCCATCTAGGAGACCCAAGATGAGGGTAACGCAATCTCTAGAGAAGATAACCATACAAGTAGAATTAAACAAAGATGATGTGGAAAGTGATTCTGAGGAGGAACCAGAAGAAGATCTTGAAGAAGAAACCTTCGAGGAGAAAAGTGAGGAAAGTAAATGTCCCTATGTTTAGAATAACATGAGATGTGAATGTCCTGAAGACTCTGGTTTTCAAGATCCATCATTTCATACGCCCTATGACTATGATTCAAAAGATCCTTATGTTCAAGGATTTCCAAATAATTTTCCACCTTATACCGATGTTGTTCCTACTATATCGAAACAAGCATATGAGACAAGGGAACAAGGAGAAGTTGTAGAAGCTTTCTACAATTTACCATTTGAATCAAGTCCCCTACCACCGTACCCAATAAATCACTATGACATTGTTATAATGGGATATCGAGATCCATCACCTCAATATGGATATCCAAATGCCATACCTCAATCCCAAAAGGAACATCTTGACCGAGCACTCCATGTATGAAACTGATGAGTTGATGAAAAAGATTGCTACTGAAGGTAGCAAGAGAAAGAAAGTGGGAAGCAAGGTACTACAGAAATGTACTACAGAAATGTAGAAAAATGAAGAAAATGATCAAAGACTATATGAAAGATTAGGAATCTTGTTCCGTTGTACTTGTATCGTTTGTTTCGGTGTTAGTCTGTCGTACTTGTATTGGTTGTCATTTGTTGTAAAATATTTTGGTTTGTAAGATATGTTGTCTATCGGTATATAAATAAAATCTTTGGTTCTAAATCAATTTTTTTATAATTTCATAATGTCGAATCAAAATAATCCTTCTCAAAACAAGGAAGCTTCTAACTCAAGAAGCAACCGAACGAGAACAGAGCCTACTCAAGGGAATCATGAGCAGCTAATGATAAAAATGCAATGAATACTTTGTTTCCAACTATGAAAGAAAAATCGGTTCATCAAAGTGAAACCGGACAGTCCAGTAGAACTGTCAAATCTAAATCTTGTCCGAATCCTATACATCAAGATGAAGAAAGTGATCAAGGTTCAACTAATGTTGAATATTTTAATCGAACATTTAAAAAGAAATTAAGAACTGAAGGTTGTTTTTCAAAGACTTCAAGACATATGGACCAAAGGAGTTTTATGGCGATAAAGGCGTTATAGCAGCCATAAGATGGTTAGAAGAAACTGTTTTATAAATTGTTTTACAGGTAATGAAGAATAGGTGATTGAAGATGGTGACTAGCCATTAGATGATCTGATGGCTCAGATGGAGATTTTGATATTAAAATAATATAAATTATTGTTTCTTAACTTCAAACACTTTTGTACCGACCATCGGGTGTTTAATCCCCATCTTTTGAATATAATAATATTTTAATCAAGTCTTCCGCTTTACAACCTTAAACTCTGATATAATTACAAAACAGGTACCAACTTGTGGTCACACGCCTAGGCCCTAGATTGGGGTGTGACAAATGCCCTCTTCCACAACTTGTTTCACACAAGTTTTGATCGGTCTCTCACGTACATACGCAGGTTATGTACGTAGAAAAATTGCAACATTTTTACGCACCGAAACGACTTTTTACATAGGTGAACGAGCGTTTAAATTAGTGTAATCACTGTACATCTTTATCCTCTCACCTACTTAATTTTTTAAATCAGATTTAATCTCAACCACATAATCTAGCCTATTTAATTAAATGTGTGGTTAAGAATGATGTTCTTAAAGTTCTTAAAACTCAACAAGGTTCTCAAATTATCTCTCCCCTATATATATATATATAAAATCACAATTCATATGTCAATAATCAGCATTAAAATTCTTATTAAAATGTAAATAATTAAATAGATGTTGGCTCATTCCTATTGATACAAAATCAACGTACTTGGGTAAATGTATGATCATAGAGCATGTAATAATCACACATAAACATAAATTGAATTGCGATTTAAATAGATGTGATATTAAAACTCAAATAGTACATAGGTATACATGCTACCTCCAAATATATAAAAGATGAAAAAAGAGGGTATGTAAACACATCTTGAATTTGGTGGGTTGAAAGATTAAGATCTTGGTTAAGCGTGTGATGTCCTAACGTGTAAGCCTTAAATAAAACTAATAAGGCTAGTTTTAGTTTGTGTTTGATGAATAATTAACTAGGCTCTATAATGTTATGATTATAAAATAACTTGTACTTGAAAAATGAAAAGAAAAATAAAAACAGAACTGGACAACTTGCTGTCTCAGAAGAGATAAACTATAAAAATATATGAAACAATTCCCAAAAAATAATGAAAAACTCTGGTAAACTAAATCAATGTGCTACGAACAACTTTCATTTAGAAAGTTTGGTCAGATTCAGACCCGAGATTGGCTAAAACAGTTATTCTTCCAAAAGAGTACAGATCTGCGCACTAATTTTAAAATAATGATAGTGAAGCCATAGAAAGAACAAAAATACAAATAAATGATCGTTAGAACTATAGCTCAATAAAGTTAATGATAGGATTTGGCCTTGCATCGTTCTAGTTTGTTATGACCAAGTTGTTGTTCAATCTTTGTCGAGCAATTCTGCTATCAAATCTGGAGCAATGTAAATAACAATGTTTTTAATGCTTTGTAACATATTTTGATAAATAAAAATTATTAACCACTTGTGGTATGATACATACATATGTTTGGTCATGTATCATCAAAATCCTTATGGTTCATGAATTAAAATAAATTAAACAAAATAAAAACTTCAAGAATGCAAGAACTTGTGAAGGTGTGGCCACTAACGATCATCTTACAACCATTAGTTCTTTGTCTCCTCCACAACACACACCATGGTGCATGGATTATGTGGGATCCTTGACATGATTATATGATTGTTATAGAATCATTATAAACAAAAAGAAAAATAAGAGAGAACAAAGAAAATAAGATGATGAAAATGAAGAACATAAATTAAAACCTTACTTGGAGAAATCTTTTAGGGAGAGAAGAAGAGATGAATGAACAAAGGAAATAAGATGAAAATGAAGGATATTTACAGTTGTGATTAAAAGGGGGTTAAGCAGATAAATCTTTAAGAGAAAGTTGCGTTTGAAATATTCTAGAAAGATGCTTTTCTATTAATAAAATATGTCAAGTAAAATACTTAGGATAAAAATTAATTTAAGATGAACATAATTATTTATATTACATGCTAAAATATTTATCTAGACATACCCAGTTCAACAGGTCAAATTAATGATTACACATGTAAACAATGAAATAAATGTAAATTCAAGTATTTGCGCATATGAAAATAATGTTAATAACTTGAAATGAATAATTTATGATTCAATAATAATAATAATAATAATTTAGATGATGAATGAAAACTTTATTAAATTTCATAAGGGGCAATTACACAAAGAACAAGTTTTCACAAAAAGCTTAAAAATTGACAATTTTAACCCTAGAATTTGATTAAAGTATAAAATACGTAAAATAAGGTTAACGATCAAGTGAATAAACTAAAAGAAGATTCGAAAATTAAACAGGTCGAATTTTTGGGTTTGAAAAATTAACGAATGTTGTAAATAGTATATTAAACAAGGGAGAGGTGATGTAGAGTAGGATGTTCTAATGGAAGGATGTGACAATTAAAGAGTGATTGGAATGATTTCATTATTATTGTGTAATAATTAAAGATTTTGTGTGGTAGGATGTTGTAGATTATGCATGGTGTCCATAGATAACACCTTTTATCTTCCTTTATCTTGTGGTAGGCCAATTATGCTAAAAAAAGTTTGGCTGAGACAGTCAAACATCATGTTAACAATTCTAAGCCACCTAGCACTTTTAGAAAACATTTGGTGGTTGGTTGTACACGTTTATTCTCCTTGTAATCAATGTGTATAACATTAATACGTGTCATCTTTTCTAATATACCGGCTAATAGACGATTCTTAGAATTCAATGATTTTATGTTAATGGAATGTCATACTTAGACTAAAAACTATGGGCTTTAAAGAGGGCGGCATAGGGGGGACACCGCCGAGGGCGTTAAAGGGGGGAGGGGCGGTGTTAGAACGGCCAGTGGTAAAGGGGTGTTTTGATGGGGCCACCCTACTTCTCTCTCTCTTTCTCTCTCATACACACACATACATGCATATATATAATGGGACGGTAAATATCATTCGAACCATAGCGGTACAACATAGTGGAGGGGTTTTAAAACCCCTAGTGCTCACGTGACGATGATGTGACACCGTAGAAGCCTTCATAGTAAACAACCTTAGAGAAAGAATATGCCGCTATTAAACATGTTCTTGATTTAGTGACACTAGAAGTACTATAATTATTCTTCAAAAAAAAAATCATTTGAGTATTTCGTATATTTAACTTCTCTTCATTTTCAAACACAAATAGAAATCCATAGTTTTGAGGATGAAATTTGAACTTGAAATTCGAGGCTTTTATCAATCATCTAAAATCTTCTACGACCGAAGTCTTGAGGCGTTTATGTTGATATTCAGCCATTAGTTCACTACGTTCTCTTTCAACGGCCAGTTAATCAGTGACTCGCTACCGCCATAATCATCTAACTATGCCACTAATTTATGCATGATGTCCGCCATTCAAATCGGCAAGCTCTAGGTTTATATGCAACTTTTGACCAAGTATTACAATTAGCTAGGCATGTGAACTCCTACTAATTTAGCCAGCTTTTGTCCATAATGAAAACCCTCTAAGCAGCCGTCAATTGGAGTGATGACCACCCCGTTGTGTTACAACTTACAACAAATTTTGTTGCTGTAAATCACACTGAACACCAATTAGTTCAAAGTGAAGTTTAAACGCAAGATTACTACGTTCAACGAATTATGCAACCGCACACTTGACAGACGAATGGACGCTAAAGCAAATTGTCGAGGTCTTTGGTGAGTACAAACACCACCGTGGAAATGCATTTAACACATTTAACCACTTGGCAGCGTGGAACATTCTAAAAAATCATCCAATCATTCAACTCGTGTGACATGATAATCTCAACACTGGCTTTTCGGATGTTGAGATTATTTTTTTTAATTTAGTTTTTATTTCATGTTTTAATGAATATAATATTGTATGTCTGATAAAATTTTATTTTTATCTTTTAAAGAATTTTATTAGTAAAAGTTTATTTACAAAAATAAATGAATAATTTAGGGTACTTGAGATTTTAAAATAGTTCAAGGATTGATAAGAAAAATGAGGTGACACTACATTATGATGGAGTTTCAAGGACCTTAATATAACATCCCATATCCCCCTAATAAATTGGTATGCTATCATATTTTCTCAACCTTGTGTATTTTGTTAATTTGAAACATAACATCTTCAAAATAGCTCAACAGAAGGCTCATATCTAATATTTATTCATCTTGAATTTCATCCAGAAGATGGACCACCAAAACAGACTTCATATAAATATTTGACGTGGATATAAAGTGGTTTGTTGTTCAAGCAAGACTTTCTTTTTCATAAATTTTTAAATGTAGGTCCTAGTATATATGTTTAATTAGGTTCGCTTTATAGATCAATTAATGACAGCATGTATAAGTTGATTTTAATTGATTTATACATCCACATATACGCATCTGCACGTGGACACATACACGAAGAGGTCTCAATCTACAACTCTTACAGCTAACAACCATTTGAATAACATAAAAGCATATCCATACAATTATTGATAACCATAATTAATATATTTATAACACTCTATGTTATCAACTTAATACTTCGGATGCGCAGTTCCTGTGAACCTGCAACTTGATTGTCAACTTATCAACCATACTACAGGCTCAGCAGGGGAACCGAACTCAGGTTCTTTCAGTTAACAGAGGGAGTGTTTACTACCAAACCATTGTTAAATTTGTGTATAGGTTCACTCAACATTTATACATGGATTCACTCTAATTCTTTATATAGGCGTTCAATTAAAAATCCGAAACTCAATGGGTTCCCGACTTCTCATGAACCCGCCTTACATACTATATCCGCCCCTGGATGTGCTACCTCATTAAAAACTTTTTCAGGAAAGCCCAGTAAAACAAAACTATAACTAAGGGAAATATTGCAAGGCATTTTATCTCTCCTCCTGATTTTAATATGTATCTTTTAAGTAACCAGTGCCATCTTTTTTGTTAAAGGTGTTCAAAACTTTTCTACTTGATGATTTGCTGCTTGATTCCTTGACATCCAACTCCTTAAGCGTGACCAATGTTCATGATCTTCCTAGCTTCTATTGTAAACCAATACCGAAAGATTCATGATTATATCATGTAATGCATGTGAAAGATTAACAAAACTTGTTTTGATATGTTAGAAAAATTTAATCTCATATCTTGTGATCCTTACCTTATTAGTATCAAAAAATTTGTTTTACCATATTTCATTCTCTCCTTGTTGAGAAAATATTTTAAATATATATAAACAAAATTTTTAAAAGCTCTCTGATTGCTCCTCACCTCCTCTAAGGCCATCGGATTGCTTTATTTGTAAATGGAGTTTTCTCATGCATTTGACCCGAATTCATGGGTATGGGTCTCACCAAATCCAGATAGCCCTTAAACGGGTTATAAAATCTCATTAAATTAAAAATTAATTTCACCAAATATGTTATATGAAAATCCTATAAAATAGGAATATACTAAAAAGTAATATCTGATTTTTTTTTAAATATATGTTATTTATAATTAAGAAACAGTTGTATAAAAAAAATAAGCGGATCATGGGTCTCACAAACCCAGATATCTTCTAAATCAGGTTATATTATCACATTAATTTATTTGTGAAACCCTTTTTATCATCAAACCTTAAGTATAGTATTAACTTCATTACAAAAAATAAAATTAAAATCCAAAAATATATATACGTATTAGAAACGAATAATATAAAAACACCCCGTAATAGAGGGATAAAAGCTAGTGGATTATATAAGATTAATAATTAAGATATCTTTATCCATCAATTTAAATTAATTATAGTATTTATGGATTAAGAATTTCTTGTACTTTAATCTTTAATAATTAATAAGAGATAATAACTAGGGAACCTTCAACATCAACATCCACACCAAGAATTTGTAACTTCGACCCTTGCATAAGAGATTGTCACGTAGATGATCTTTAATTATGTAGAAATCAAGCACAACTTTACTTCCTTTTGATGAGGTGTATTTGTTAATAAATGCTTTCACCCATTAAGACATTGAGACCAACATTTTAATTGTATATCATTAATAACAATTAATATCGTGTATAACAATAGTTGTGTAATTCAAACGAGAGTGTACGTATGTGACACGTAATTTAGAAAGCTATAATTTGAGTACATCATGCTTTGATTTCGAAGGAATTTTCTGTGTTGCATATATGTTAATCACATGACGAGTCAAGTTAAAACTAGCTTTTGTGCTACACATATAAACTGTTTTGTGATTTTGATGTTATCAAGCTATTTTGATGATCATGATTTTAAGCTAGGAGCAGAGGAAACACATATATTGGATTTACTTGTAATCCAATTAAGAAATATATTAATACATTTTGAAAGTCTTTTACACATATATTAATACATGGGTAAAAGTTAGAAGGTGTAGAGGAAACCCATGTTAAATACTATTGTGGTCTTTATACTAAGAAACCTTTATAGCTTCGGTGACATGGGGAGATTCCAAGGGACACTGCCCCTTTGGTGGGTCTAAGGCAGTACCCTGGTAGGGTTAAGTGGCAACGCCCCTGGTCAGGCTCTAGTTGGGGTCGACATGGATGAATTAAAACATTACATGGGAAAAGACTTTCAAAAGTTATTGGAAATAAGTACCAAGTTGTTACTAATCACTAGCAACTTGGTTACCGTAGGTTGGCAGCTACTGAACGTCGGTAAGGATTTTGTTCTACGGGTGCGACTTTGTCTTTTAGTGGCAAATGACTTTAATAGTATTGTTGAAAAGTGTTAGATAATGTTACAATTTTATGTCCATAGTTGAGATCCATTGTTTTAATGTCTCGGTTTCTTATAATGTTTTTTGTTTGTCTTGTTGCATATGGCTGGACGGTTGTGGACTCATTTTACTCCATTTGGTAGTGGCTTGGAAGGAAGTTCCTAGTGCTGGGCTTGTGGATGGCTAATGGGCTTGAAGATACCGGACCTGTGCTTGCTTCTATAAAACAAGTGTTTTAGGGTTCGTGATAAAATTATCTCTGCAATATTGGTCTGAGTATTAAACACCTTTCCTTATTCTATAGCAATTCATTAGGGTTCCTGTCATATTGGAAAAACCATTATAGATCTTAGTGGTTGAGCTTTGTTATAGTCTCAATCGTAATCTCATGTATTAGTTTGCATTCTGTTCTTTGAATCATTGTTTAAGAACAGATTTCTGGTTAAAGTTCGTATTGTAATCATTCGATTGAAGAAATAACAAGATATATTCTGAATATTTTAACATGGTATCAAGAGCTTAAGGGTTGCGGTCGATTTCTCGTGGCTTGATTCTGGTTATTCCGCTGATTAAACTCTAGTTATTATGTTGTTAGGGTTTTTTCTCTTGAAACCCTTATTCTGGTTGAAGATATTTGGTGAGATCTATCCTTTTTATTATTTTTTTTCTTGCTTTTATTTTCTTGTTGGCTTTAGGCCTTTAGAGTTTCTGGGGTAGTTGGACCAGCTTTTATACAAGGAGAGACATCCCCTGTTTACTTGTGTTTACGTGTGCATCATCTGTGTTTTTTCATTGTGTGTTTGCATTCTCTGCTTGAGCATTCTTTACTTGAGTTTTATTTGGTTATATATGAGTGATTCTAGTTTTTCTAGTGTTACCGAGATTAGTAAATTGGATGCTAGTGATTCCTTGCATCTTCATGCAAGTGATTTGTAACATCCCAATTCCCATGTAAATTTAGAACGTATTTTATAAAAATACTTAAAGTTGACTTATAGAGAAAAAGGTGTTTATTAACACTATAAAAGTAAATTTTATTAGAAGAATATATTTGCTAATTGTCACACCCCAACCTAAGACGGAAATGCCGGGGCATGATCCGATTGCTCACAGCTCGAAGATAGTATCATAATATAAATGAGAATATCTAATTAATATTTTTATTCAAAGAATACACGCATTATCCAAATACAACAAACAATTTAAATGTATAAATATAAGCTCAAATTATGATTATCTTGATTATATCCTAAGGTCTTGTCTACGTGTCCAACTTCAATCTTTAATACAAACAACATGCATATACGTAGAAAATGGAGTTTGTCAACAACACATGTTGAGTGAGATGATCACCAATTTTTACACAACAAATAATACACACACACACACACACACACATATATATAATAGATAATTGATAAATGATAAGTAATAAATGTGCAAACCAACCATGTGATAGTATCAATCAAATCATAACAAAACATATATCAACCATGAACATAACCAAATTGTGCTAGTGTGCCAATGAATCGTTGCCAAGCGAATCGGGCATTAATTACAATGACTAAAATTGTCGGTTTACCTTTGCCAAGCGAATCGGGCTCCGGTTACTAAGACGGTTGTATGATCATACTAATGAGAACCCTATACAAGGGGATATGTTGGACCTCTCTGAATGTTGTCAAGTAAACAATTAAACATGTAGCAATTAGCAAATAACATTTAACTAAGATTCACACAATGATTATGTTTGCGAGTTTGTGAATATATGTAGGATAGAAAATATGAGTAAGCACGCATATGTCCCCAAAACGTTTGAAAACAGTGTATAAAAAGGGGAATGATCAAACTCACCTTAAGCGATTACTAAATGCGATTAAACGAGCTAACGAATAAGCGAGTCGTCCACTACACATCAAATGTCATGAACAATTAAGAATCTGATATTTTAGGATATGATATATAAGTAAAAACGAACTTGTTTCCGCTGGAATCAATCCAAACGAATGTTTAGAATTCAAGTTATGTTTGTTTTAAGATTTAAGCGAGCTGGTACTGACCAGAATCCGAAGAGCGAGTCGGAAGTCGGGTTTTGGTCAGTTGCCTTAAAATTATGTTACGAGAATAAAAGTCTTCTGGACCGAACGTTGAATCCGACCAGAAGTATGAGAAAACGGTAAGTCAAACTAGTTGACTATTTTGCCCTTTAACGAGTTTTAAACGATTTGACCAGTCAACACCCTTCAATCACCGAAATTGATTGAAGGTTATTGACTAGGGAATGTAATATGAATGATTTTACAGTTTACAACTTACCCGGAAAGTGAAGGAATCAAGAGAAACGAAGAGTCAAAGGTTGGTGCATAAGCAAAGTCAAACTTCAAGGCTCGTATCTTCAAGTAAAATGTCAAGAACCGAAGGAGATTGGTGATGAATGGATGGAGGACGGCTGGAGTAGGTGAGATAGGGTCTAGGGATGATTTGTGGCAGAGAATATATGATATGTTTATACAGGATTCACTAAAACGAACTAAATATGGTAACTTACTCGTTTAAGAACCGAATGGGCCTTTAATAATCAAATCAATAGAATAACCAGAGAATTTCGTTCTTGAACAAGGGTTAATGTATATGGACATGTATCTAGGCTTTGAGGGACTTCTTGGGGCTTAAAACACTTGATTTCGTCCAAAAATAAGCGATTTCGGGCCAAAAACGAACTAGGAAACGATTTTAAACAAAACGATCTGAACAGCTTACCCATAGCGCCGCGCGGTGGGGGAGGGCCATCCCACCACGTGGTGCTCCGGCAAAAATGGTTGGAGTTTGGATTTTGGCAACTTTGGTCCTTCTACTTTCTTATAATGTCCAATTTCCAACTATTTTAAAGTTTAAACAAAGAATAATTAACTTTAAGAACTTAAAGGGTAAAAGCTGAATATTAGAAACCTAATTACTTATAAATATTTGATTTTGATTAATATTAAAGATCTAAAAATGTTTCGTTCATAAACGAACACGGTTTGGAAAAATCCGAAACTTAATTACTTATAAATATTTGAATTTGATTAATATTAAAGATCTAAAAATGTTTCGTTCATAAACGAATACGGTTTGGAAAAATCCGAAATGTTACACTAATCTCATTATTTATGATCTTACACTAACTCAAGTGGTCAAAGGGTTTTATTTTTAAGTCATGAAAATTGAGGGCTAAAGTTGATTAAACCAAAAGTTACATGTTGTTTATGTGGAAACTTTGGTCAAAATTGGAAGATTGAGAAATAGACCCCCTATTTTGGCAACATGCATAATCATGATGGAGGGTCGATTTCACCATGGTAATCGCATAATTGAAAAGCTAAAGCCTCGATTCTATTATCCTTGCTCGTTTTATGCCTCATGGTAAGTAATCCTTCAGGTTGTGATGGAATAAATCAATATAGTTAGGGCTGCTTATGGTTCATGGTTCTAAACCTGCAATGTAGGATTTTTGGTGCTTGCTTTTAGTTAGAAATCTTATTAATCAAGTTTATAATGACGACACATTATGAGCGAATCAGAGAGCATATTGCATGTTATAAATTTGATGGATTATTGTTAACTTGAATGGCAAAAATTGTGTTAGACAAGTTTGATAAACACTAGGTGTTTGCTAAAATGCCTTAAAGAAGTTGAGTTAACCTAAATATGCTGAAATTGGGCAAAACTTGAGATGTTATGAACTTAAACGTTTATAACTATAAACTAATCTAACGGTTCAAAGATTTATTTATGTGATATTTATCTTGATTGTTGGTTATGGTGATTACTCAATTGAGCCTATTGGAGGCCCTTGAATGCTTATAATATTTTGACACAAAATTAGTTTACCCATATGGCTTTTCGCAAATGATTGTTATCATAGGATTTTAAAATCAATGACCAGGAGACTGGGAACAACGTGGCGACACATAGACAGAAGATTTGGAAGTTATGATGTAAAAAGCCATGAGGTAATTAGTTCTTGACACAACTACTATACATGATTAAATATTTCTTTTGTTCCACTTGTTAGTTAGGACTTAATGCCTCTCGTAACTAGAATGGGATTCGATCCAAGTACAAAAGTGTAGTTTTATCTTATTGAATGACTATGGTTTGGGTTACCAAGTCCATGGTAGTTGACGGTTTTTAATTGTGTTAAAACCATGTGAAGGGGGCCGAAATATAGTAACCAATTGTAAGGATTCATGCTGAATTTTCGGAATCTGTGTAGATTTTCGTCGGTTTACAACAAATCACATAAAAATAAACCGAATGTCAGTTTAGGGCATGTAATATATCGTCGGAAAGCTCTATCTGTCTACTTTTCTCAGATTTTTGGTTCGAAGCAAAACTCTCACAATAATGGAGTAAAATGTTAGTTTTGTACAGCTATGCAAAGTTGTTTTGGAAACAGTATCAATTTTCGTTGTCATATTAAAATAGTGAAATCATCTAAGCATCCGTTTCTAGTATATTAAATATGGTTGTAAGCCTTGATATGTTACTTGATTTTAGCACTTTAAATGTTGTGAACCTTAAATTGAAAGGAACGGAGAATTACACAGTATGGGCAAATGCTATGCTTCTTGCCTACAAGTTAAAAATAAAATCGGTTTTATTGATGGATCTTGTAAAAGATCTACTGAAAATGAAGTTCTTGGAAAATAGTGGGACATGTGTAATTCTGTGGTCCTTTATTAATTCTCAACTCTGTTTCTGAAGAGTTCTATCTAGGTCAAGTTTTTTTCTAAATTTGCTTTGGATGTGTTGGCTGAACTAAAAGAAACGTATTGTGTTTAGTTTATATCAGAAGATAAACTCTATTAATCAAAATGGTAGTTCTGTGTCAGATTACTATCATAGACTTAACACTACGTGGAGGCAATTTGACACTATGGTTCAATTACCATCCTGTAGTTGCAATGCCTCAGATAAATTTAATAATTTTAACCATTTGATAAAACTTATGCAGTTTTTTATGGGTCTTGATGATGTATATCAATCTGTTAGAACTTCTTTGTTAACTAGAGATCCATTGCCTACCATAAAATCTGCGTTTTATATTGTGTCTAGGGAGGAATCCCATAGGAATACTAGTGGGACCTCAAAATCACAAACACAAACTATGGCTTTCTTTTCTATAAATAAACAGTCGTTTGACTCAAAAAAGAAATTCAACAGAGGGCCCAACCCTAATCTTAAATGTTCTTATTACAACAAGGTTGGACGCACTGTTATAAGATGCTTTGAGATTGTAGGATATCCTCAGGGTCCTAGACCTAGGGGAGGGCAATCCTTCAGTCAAGGGACTAAACATGTTGCGTCTAATAATGTTCAAAGCAAACCTGATCTTGCTGCTTCTAGTTCAGGAACTAGTCTTACCTCTGAGCAGGTTCAAAAGTTATTCAGTTTGTTGCATGATAAGTCTGGAGAAAATGCCAATGTCTCTAATGTTAGATGTAATGGACGTGCTTTCTCTACTAGTAGTATTAGCTCTAGGACTTTTTGCTTTACCAATAATTTAAATTTTGCTATTAATAACAGTTGGATAGTTGATTATGGTGCTAACTAACATATGGTTAAGAATGACAAAAATGTTTTTGATCAAACAGATGTGTCTGAATTCAAAAATGTAACTGTTAAACATCATAATGGATCCAATGCTATTGTTTCTAAAATTGGCAGTATAAAATTTAGTGATGCTATTGTTTTAAATGATGTGTTGGTTGTTCTAAAATTTTACGCGAACTTGTTGTCTGTTCACAATCTTGCTAAGGATAGTAAGGTCAAGGTTCTTTTTGATGAAAATAATTATTATTTTCAGGATTTACTCACAAAGAAAATCCTGGCGACTGGTAGTCAAGTAGATGGTCTTTACTTCTGTGGTGATTCTTCTAATAAAATTAAGGTGTGTTTAAATAGTTATGATGTGGTAAATTTGTGGCATTCTAGGTTAGGTCATCCTGCTGATATGGTTCTTAATGTTTTGTAAGATGATCTAAATTTTAAGTATGGTGATAATGGTCTTCCTTGTGAAGTTTGTCATAAGGCTAAACAACATAAGGAACCCTTTCCATTGAGTGATCAGAAGTCTAGTGACATCAAAATCAAAACTCATTGGGTGCAAATGGGTATATAAAATTAAATATAAGGCTAATGGCGAGAGAGATAGGTATAAAGCCGGATAGTGGCTAAGGGTTTTAATCAAAGAGAGGGTATTGATTTTGATGAGACCTTCTCACCCGTGGTCAAAATGGTAACTGTTAGGTGTGTTATAAGTTTAGCTGTTCAAAATGATTGGCCATTATTTCAATTGGATGTTAATAATGTTTTTTTTGTATGGTGAATTAAGTGAGGATGTTTACAGGTCTTTGCTTGACGGTTATTTCTCAAAACATAAAACTAAAGTGTGTAAACTGTTAAAGTCTTTATATGGCCTGAAACAGGCCACTAGGATGTGGAATGAAAAACTTGTGTATGCTTTAAATGATATGGGTTTTGTGCAGTCTAGTTGTGACTATTCCCTGTTTATTATGTCTAAAGATTCTGTATTTGTGGTTTTGCTAGTATACGTCAATGAAATTGTGATAACCGGTAATAATAGTGAGGCCATTAATAAGGTTAAAAGTTCTCTTAGGTCTAGCTTCTTAATAAAAGATCTAGGTGAACATAAATAGTTTTTAGGAATTGAAGTCGTGTTGTTAGCCGTGTTACTGTCAAAAAGAGCAAAAATATAAGTTTTTAATGTGCAAAAATACATAAGAAAAATGAGTATGTTGGTTAATGGGTCAAAAATCATAATTGTTAATTTTTTGCAAATTTTGTTTAGTTTTTCAAAGGGCGCTCTTTTTCATAAATTGGTAACAACTTGAAACACAACCATAAGATGGTATATAGATTTACCTGGTTGCGTGAATTGGTGAAAGTGTGACCTTGGTTTATGTGTTAGACATGAGAGTTTTTTTATCAATTCAGTAATGATTTTGGTGGTTTTTGCTCACAAATTATTAAATTTGATTACTCTTGCAGCTTTTTGAGTTTTTTATTTTAAAGCATGATGTATTTAAAAGCTCTGCTTCAGATACTTATGTTATATTTGGTGAGGCCAAAATAGAAAAGTTAAGCTCACGGTTACAAAGTCAGGCAGCAGCTCAGTTTAAAGCCCTTAATCTAGGTAACAATTCAACTGAGTCCGATCCGAAGACCTTAACCATGGCTCAAGATGATGAATACATTGATGAGAACGGAGTGGAGGCCAAGGACATTGAGTTGGTTATGACTCAAGCTGGGGTGTGTAGGCCAAAGGCGGTCAAAGTTCCCAAGGCTGCTGATGGAGATATAGTATCGGCTATTAATGAAATTACCTTGCGACGCTACATACAACCAACCATACACCAACAATGGGGTTCACATGGCATTGAGTAAATGACTAGTTTGTGACTAGATTGCTAGTCAACTAAGTTCAAATAATTAGTTAAAATTGTTTGCAAGTATTAATTTGTATTCGGATTTTAGTATGTTACCATGGATTATGGATTTTGAAGGATTTATGTAAAATTTGGATTCTTTATGATGTGTATTTCCCTATTATAATTATTAATCATTCACTATGGTCATTCAGAGCTCTAACCGAACATATATAGCTTATTTACACAAAATAGTTCAAATGGGTAAAATAGTCATTCTGTACGATCATTTAGAGGTCCAACCAAACAATATTTATTGGCTCAACACTTAATGGTTCAGAGTCACTTACCCATACAGACCTCTTAATGGTTCAGCACTTAATGATTTAGCGCTTGCCAAACAGCCTCTAACTCTCTATCTTTCGAGATAGAGGAAATGATTAGTCCATTACACATACCACATTCCACGAGTTAAAATCTTTGTCCACTAGTCATCCATGAATAGTCTTTTCATTACAAGTTTAACCACAAGCCATGTTTATACCTTTTACCATATCATCCAAATAATACCCTTCTCTACATAATTTACACCCAATCGTACAAGCAAAACTAATTTATTATTCAAGATTACACTTCGTCTTTTATTCCACCATCATCACCACAAATATTACTTAATCACTTCTATCATCTCAACACACAATGCAAATTCAACCAATTTCCCCTTTTTCAAAACATGGATGAAAAAAAAAAGAAGTAATTTTTTAAACAGACAACGAATCCTTAAAATGAGCTACTGTCTAAATTCACTATATCGAGATACACTCGCCTTCCGATCAGAGAAAACCCTCACCTAAGGCCAACGCCCATGAACACTCGCTCGAAGGCACGATAGTGCGGTGAGATAAAACTCGTTCAGTTCAAGGATCCAACTAGCAATGTTGTTGAGACCGGACTAGACGGGCCGGTCAAACCGGTCCGACTGGAATTCTGTCCACTGACCTGCCCGGTTCTATGCAGTTCGCTCGACTCTCAAAAAACCGGCCGATCCGACCCGTTAAACCGGTTTACAATGAAATTTTCATGTTTTGAAAAAAACTTTTTTGCAACCCTAACCGTTATTTTTGAGGCAAAATCTATTCGGCAGGTTAAACCGGTGAATCAGTTTCCCAACTGGTTCGTTGTCCGATCCATTTATAAAAATAGTACCAACTAGTTAACGTCACTTACTCGTCTACTCTCGTCATCACCCAGTGCCGCCGAATTCATAATATTTCTGATTTTTTTTATTCCTAAAATTTCATGAAAGGAGACAAACTTAAAGCTCCAAGATCCAAACCCGGGACCCGAGTCTCAACTCAACTCACACTCTACTTCGGCGAAATCACCGCCGCAAACCACCTATATCTCCGGCGACTAGATCCAACTCCGGCTATGGCCGATTCGGGCCCCAAATCCCGCTTAATCCATACCATCTTAATCCCATCTCTAGAAACCATCATAAAAAACAGTTCTTGGCGCAAACACTCCAAACTCATTCAAGAATCCAAATCAGCACTCGAACACATCAATTCCGGCAATAAACCCACATCAGATGTCGACCCATCAACCCAATTACAAAACCCAGAACCAGATTTGGATATTATATTGATTCCTTTGATTAACGCTTGCTGTACGGAAAATGTTAAAATCGTTGAGCCTGCGTTGGATTGTGTACAGAAATTGATTGCTTATGGGTATTTAGAAGGTGAGGTGGACCCCACAGGTGGGCCCAGTGAGAAGTTGTTGGCGAGGTTGTTTGATTCGGTGTGTAAGTGTTGTGAGTTAGGGGATGAGGGTGTGGAGTTGTTGGTGTTGAAGACGGTTTTGTCGGGTGTTATGTCGGTGTCGGTGCGGATACATGGTGATAGTTTGTTGCAGGTTGTGAGGGCGTGTTATGACGTTTATTTAGGGAGTAAGTTTGCGGTGAACCAGACGACTGCGAAGGCGTCGTTGGTGCAGATGCTTGTGATTGTGTTTAGGCGGATGGAGGCGGACTCGTCGACCGTGCCGGTGCAGCCGATTGTGGCGGCGGAGATGATGGAGCCGACGGAGAAAGGGGATGGTGACGGTGCGATGGCGGTTTTCGTTCAAGGGTTTATTAGTAAGGTAATTCATGGGATGGATGGGGTGTTGAATCCCGGGACGGCGGTGGGGTCGAATGCAGGTGGGAGTGGGATGCATGATGGGGCGTTTGAGACGAAGACATCGACTGTGGAGTCGACGAACCCTGCAGATTTGCTGGATTCGACGGATAAGGATATGTTGGATGCTAAGTATTGGGAGATTAGTATGTATAAGACGGCATTGGAGGGGCGGAAAGGGGAGTTGGCGGATGGGGAGGGGGATAGGGATGATGATGCGGATGTGCAGATTGGGAATAAGTTGAGACGGGATGCGTTTTTGGTGTTTCGTGCTCTTTGTAAGCTGTCGATGAAGACTCCTCCTAAAGATGCGTTAGCGGATCCGCAGTTGATGAGAGGAAAGATTGTTGCTTTGGAGTTGTTGAAGATCTTGTTGGAGAATGCAGGGGCTGTTTTTAGAACTAGTGAAAGGTACTTACTTTACTTAACCGCTCTTTTTCAATTAAATGTTGATTATGTAAGTATAGTATTATGTATCATGGTTATGCTGCAGTGGTTTAAGGATTGTTATAGTTAACTTAGCCACCCTGGTTTTATTCTAACCATTAAGCTAGTGTAGCTTTCTAACACGTGCAATGTTACTATTGGAGCGTTATAGATTGTAAGATTCTTACCAGCAAATAAATATTCGCACACGTAATAACATTTTCTAGTAGTCTCATGACACCTGATTTATATTTACTAGTGCTGTCAATTGGGCACCTGTTTAGACACAATTAAGCCTGCTAATAAAAAAAGTGCACTATGTGACTTTTTTATTTTTATTTTTTTTTTGAATAATTGAAATTAGTAGGCTAGGCTCCATCATTTCTCCTTATCGTACATGAAACTTAAAACTGTGTTATAGACATGAGATATAAAGTAGTTAAACAAGTAAACATTAGTTTTATTTAGGTCAATATGCTTAACTATTTTTGTTTTATTTATCATAGAGAACCTCCTAAATCCTTTTTTTTGAAAACTTGAGAGTTAAATTTGCAATCATATTTAAACTGCCATTTTGACTCTGGATAATTTTAATCGCATGCTAATGTTTTCTTTTTCTTGTTATTGTGGAGCAGATTTTTAGGTGCCATTAAGCAGTACTTGTGCTTATCATTGCTCAAGAACAGTGCATCAACTCTTGTAACTGTATTTCAGCTATCTTGCTCAATTTTCATTAGCTTGTTGTCAAGATTTAGAGCCGGATTGAAGGCCGAAATTGGAGTGTTCTTTCCTATGATTGTTCTCAGAGTTCTAGAGAATGTTGCTCAACCTAATTTTCAGCAAAAGATGATCGTACTGCGGTTTCTTGAAAGATTATGTGTTGATTCACAGATTTTAGTTGATATATTTGTCAACTATGATTGTGATGTCAATTCATCTAATATTTTTGAAAGGTATGATATCACATTGACATTTGTATAGAGTATATATGGATTGCCTCGAATTCAACTAACCATGTTATAGTATTTTTACAGAATGGTCAACGGACTTCTTAAGACCGCTCAAGGGGTCCCACCTGGGGTTGCAACCACACTTTTGCCACCTCAGGATATTGCCATGAAACAAGAAGCGATGAAGGGTTTAATCACGGTTTTAAAATCAATGGGAGATTGGATGAATAAACAGTTACGCATTCCCGATCCTCGTTCTATAAAGAAAGCTGAGCTGGCGGATAACATCCCTGAAATAGAAAATGGAATCACAAATGAGCATGAGCCTGTTGAGGGCCGCGATTCTCATTCTGAACCCTCGAGTGAAGTTTCAGATGCTTCAACAATCGAGCAACGTCGGGCTTACAAACTCGAACTTCAAGTAAATATTTCATATTTTGTTTTGTTCGTTTATTAGTTTGATAGCCGATAGTTCTCTAATTTAATATTAATGGCAGGAAGGTATATCAATTTTTAACCGGAAGCCTAAAAGGGGATTGAGTTTTTGATCAATATGAATAAAGTGGGAAATTCTCCCGAACAAATTGCCGAGTTTATAAAAAATGCATCTGGTTTAAACAAGACTTTGATCGGTGATTATCTTGGCGAAAAAGAAGATTTACCACTGAAAGTAATGCATGCATACGTTGACTCATTTGACTTTCATGGTATGGAGTTTGATGAAGCAATCAGAGTCTTTTAAGGGGCTTTCGATTACCTGGCGAAGCCCAAAAAATTGACCGAATTATGGAAAAATTCGCTGAACGTTATTGCAAATGCAATCCAAAAGCATTCATTAGTGCGGACACTGCATATGTTCTTGCTTACTCTGTTATTATGCTCAATACTGATGCTCATAATCCCATGGTTAAAAACAAGGTATCATCATATCATCATTTAATATTTTATCATACTTCATATTGATCTTGACCTAGTTTTGCTAATAATATGACTACTTTATACAGATGTCAGCTGATGATTTTATAAGAAATAACCGTGGGATAGATGATGGAAAAGATTTACCTGAAGAGTACTTGAGATCATTATATGAACGCATATCACAAAACGAAATTAAAATGAAAGAAGACGATTTCGCCCGTCAACAGACGCAGTCTGTAAACTCGAACATATTTTCGAGTTTAGACAGTATTTTGAATATTGTGGCGCGTAAGAATTTTGAAGAAGGTCAAACAAGTGATGATCTTATGCGACACATGCAAGAACAGTTTAAAGAAAAAGCCGCAAATCAGAGTAAGATGAAGCATTGAATCATCTGATCCACGAGTGTTCTGTCTCACCTCTTTTGGTTTTGACTTATGCTGACTATTTGCAGGTCAGTATTTTATCCTGCTACGGATGCGTTTATACTTACATTCATGATAGAGGTGTCTTGGGCTCCTATGTTAGCTGCATTTAGTGTTCCTCTCGACCGAAGTGATGACGAGGCGATAATATCTCTTTGTTTAGAAGGCTTTCGTGCTGCTATCCATGTGACATCAGCAATGTCCATGAAGACTCACCGAGATGCTTTTTAACATCACTTGCAAAGTTTACTTCCCTTCATTCACCAGCTGATATAAAACAAAGAAATATAGAAGCCATCAAGGTTTTACCTTTTTATCATTGGTTATTAGCATTACAAAACCATCTTCTCGTTTTATATACACAAATCTTATTTTTTTTTTCTTTGTTGCTTTAGGCAATAGTTACAATTGCCGATGAAGATGGGAATTATCTACAAGATGGATGGGAGCATATTCTAACATGCGTTTCACGGTTTGAGCATCTGCATTTATTAGGTAAAGGGAGCCCATCGGATGCGACCTTTTTTGCTGTTAATCAGAACGAATCTGAAAAGTCAAAGCAAACAAAGTCAAACATCCTTCCGGTTCTTAAAAAGGTCAAGCATACTCCTGCAGGTATAACATCTGAGCAGGTGAATAGCTTGCTCTCCAAGTTAACTTGTCGGGACAAGTTGGCGAAATGAACCGGATATTCGTAAGAAGTCAACAACTTAACAGCGAGGCGATAGTTGACTTTGTCAAAGCTTTGTGCAAGGTGTCTATGAAGGAATTAAAATCTACATCTGAACCACGAGTGTTCTGTCTCACCAAGATAGTTGAAATCGCGTATGAATCTTTTTTATTTGGATCATAATTTTAATAGTATTGTTTTTCTAGTCATAATTATCTGTTTTTTTTTGTGCAGTCACTATAACATGGACCGTATTAGGCTCGTTTGGACGAGTATTTGGAATGTACTATCTGACTTCTTTGTAACTATCGGTTGTTCTGAAAATCTATCAATTGCAATATTTGCAATGGATTCTTTACGCCAACTATCTATGAAGTTTCTAGAACGTGAAGAGTTGGCTAATTACAACTTCAAAACGACTTCATGAAGCCTTTTGTGATTGTCATGCGCAGAAGTAATGCTGTTGAAATCAGAGAATTAATAATCAGATGCATCTCTCAAATGGTTCTTTCTCGAGTCAATAATGTCAAGTCCGGATGGAAAAGCATGTTCATGGTATTTACTTTTTTTACTATTTTACTTCTAAATACCCTTTTAAATACATTTATTATTTGTTTCTGTGAAATTACAGGTCTTCACGACAGCAGCTTATGACGACCATAAAAACATTGTACTTCTTGCATTTGAAATGATTGAGAAGATCGTGCGGGATTATTTCCTGTACATTACCGAGACAGAAACCACCACGTTCACAGATTGTGTGAATTGTTTGATTGCATTTACGAGTAGCAGATTTGATAACGATATTAGCTTAAATGCTATTGGCTTCTTGCGTTTGTGTGCTGCAAAACTGGCTAAAGGAAGTTTAGGATCTTCAGCAGCAAATAAGGGCAAAAACGTCCTCGAAAGAAAAGAGAGAGTGATGATAATGGAGATTTGGAGGACAAAGATGGACATCTGTACTTTTGGTTTCCATTATTAGCTGGTAAGAAAAATGCAACTATACAGACTAATAGGCTTGTAAAATAACCGAAGGAATACGGACTGGACAATTTCGTTCGCTTAACTTTAACCGAACGAACAATTGAGCGAACATGGTTTTCTTGTCGTGATCATTCTTAAGAAAATGAGCGTGTTCGTGTTCAATTAATGTTTGTTTATTAATAGCATAAACGAATGGTACACAAACATAGATAAACAAACATAAATGAGCAAACATCAATAAAAATTAAACGTGAACATCAATCTATTGGGCCTAAAATTAATAAAACTAGACTAAATTATAGCAAGCCTAAATATTAATGAAACGAGAATAAATCATAGACAAACGTAAACAAACAAATAAAAAACATGTCAACTAACAAACATAAATGAACGTAAACGTACCTTCACGAACAGCGGTGAATAAACGAGCATGTGTTCATGTTCGTTCATTAAGTAAATGAACAAAAAATGTTCGTTCATGTTTGTTTTTTTTTTATTAAATAAACAAGCTTTCTACCCAAGATTTCACTAACATAAATGTGAACTATGAAGATGAAGTAATGCTCTAATTTAAGTATTATGTTGTGTTTCTTCAGGTTTATCAGAACTTAGCTTTGACCCAAGACCAGAAATTAGAAAAAACGCACTCAAAGCACTGTTCGACACGTTAAGAAACCACGGTCATAACTTCACTCTACCTTTGTGGGAAAAAGTGTTCGATTCCGTCTTATTCCCAATCTTCGATTACGTTCGCCACGCAATTGACCCGTCTGGTGAAACTCCTTCACAACACGGGATCGATGCCGACGTGGACGAATCTGATCACAACTCTTGGTTATATGAAACATGCACACTTGCACTCCAGTTGGTGGTTGATCTTTTTGTTAACTATTACAACACTGTCAATCCACTTTTAAAAAAAGTATTGATGTTGTTAGTAAGTTTTATAAAACGACCCCACCAAAGCCTTGCTGGCATCGGGATTGCGTCGTTTGTTCGGTTGATGAGTAATGCTGGGGACTGTTTGATGATGACAAGTGGCTTGAAGTGGTTTTGTCTTTAAAAGAGGCTGCAAAAGCTACACTTCCTGATTTTATGCTTATTTTAAATCAAGATAGTTTAGATGTGAACTATGAAGATGAAGATTTGGATAATTTTAGGAGGGACCGTTTATATGCTGCTGTTTCGGATGTTAAATGTCGGTCTGCTGTTCAACTTCTGTTAATTCAGGTATGGTATATATTTGTTTTGCCTGGTAGATGGTCATTAATAGTTTATTTTGCTTTAGGTTTAACCGAACAATCGATCGAACATGAACAACTAAACGAATATGGTTTTCTTGTTTGCGTTCATTCTTTAAGAAAATAAACGTGTTCTGTGTTTTTTTTTATGTTCGTTCATTAACAATATAAACAAATGGTTCACGAACGAACATAACTGTGCTGAAACCAATTAAAAGTAAATGTGAACAATGTTTTGGGCCTAAAAGTTATTTAAACTAGGCTAAACTGGAACGAGCCTAAAAAATTTAAATGTATATATTAACGAACGTAAACAAACATAAAGTAATGAACATAAATGAATGCAAACGAACAAGCACAAATGACTTTTAAGTGAATGAATGTTCACGAAAATAAATGAACGTATGAGGCGTGTGTTCATGTCTGTTCGTTTGGCTAAATGAAGAAAAGCTTTTGTTTTGTTCATGTTCGTTTGTTTATTAAATAAACGAACTTCCTGTTGAACGGTTCACTGAACGTTCGGCTCGTTTACGGGCCTACATGTACAGCTTCCTAAATCATTGATAGAGTCTAGAATCTGGACTCAAACAAACGATTCAATTACTGGAACATAATAACCCGATTCGAGATGGGAGGTCTCCGATTACCCAATTCGAGATGGGAAGTCTCCAATACAAGGTTAAAGAAAACCTAATACTTAGATAATAATAAAACATTGACATCCATAAAGATAAGGCCCTATGCCTATTTATTCTAAATTAGTGTTGAAACTTCTCCGTTACTTTAGCCTTTGACTCCTCAAATTAAGCCTTTGACTTTGACTCTCCTTTGAATACTCTTTAAATTAAATGATAGCGGGAAACTGAATCTGTTCTTTAATTGACTTAACCCGTTTGGCATTATGGGTATTAACCCGAACCAGGTTTCTATCAATCATTTTATTCAAAAATTTAGATTGGTGGTATTATCACTCAGAATTTAAATGCTGATGGTAAAATACTCAAAAAAAATCACTAGTTAGAAAGATATTTGATATAAACAAACACTCTAGTTGTTTCTGATGGTAAAATATTAAAAAAAAATTACTTGTGTGAATTTGCAGGCAATAATAGAGATATACAACATGTATAGATCTCAGCTATCAACAAACAACACTTTACTTCTTTTTGATGCGGTACACCAAGTGGCGAGTCACGCACACAAGATAAACGCTGATGTCACCTTACGTTCCAAGCTTCAGGAATTAGGTCCAAGAACACAAATGCAGGACCCCCCGTTGTTACGCCTCGAAATCGAGTCATATCAAACCTGCCTCACATTCTTACAAAACCTTAAATCAAAAGCAGAGTCTCAACTTATTGACCTTTGTCAAGAAGTCTTGAAATTCTATGTTGAAGTATCAGGTCCTCCACGTGCAACCGAGTCAACTCCTAACCGGGCCCACTGGTTGATACCGTTAGGGTCCGGGAGAAAGAGAGAACTGGCGACACGCGCACCTCTTATTGTTACAACTCTACATGCTATTTGTAGTTTGGAAGATTCTTCATTTGAGAAGAATTTATCTAACTTTTTCCCTATTTTCTCGAATCTTATAAAGTGTGAGCACGGGTCACGTGACGTCCAGGTTGCTCTAAGTGAAATACTCGACTCGTCAGTCAGTCCCGCTTTGTTGCGATCATGTTGATACAGTATCTTAGATTCGAGATTTGTAATATTGTTTGCCGTTATATTTTTTTTCGATTGGAAATATTGTTCATAGTATGAAAGTGTTAGGAGCTTTTTTGATTGTTTGGCGCCACACAGAATCTATAGTTTTTTAAAGGAGTTTTGTTGTATGTTAATCAACTGTTGAATGTTTGTATTTTAAACGAATGATCGACAACAAAAATCGCATCTGTATGATTTATTTTTGGTACATTGGTTTTTATTAATCGCAACTATCTCTTTTTGGTCGTTGTCGGGCCCACCTAACGAATTGGCAGCTGACGGTCCCAACTTTTAACGTATTCGTTCCCAACGGTCCGCAACTAACGGAATCCTAACACCGTTAATTGCAGGTCGCTGGAAAAACGTTTTTGTCAGAAAAGTCATTTTTTTTCAGAAAACACCACCCGAACACCACCACCACCACCAACCAACCACCACCATTTGAGCACCACCAACTGATTCTGACAGTGGTTTAGGGTTTTAGCGACCTCAATAATTGAGGCTTTAACAAGAAAAATGTTTCTAAAGGTCTGATACAAAATTACAAAGATGTTTTGGACAAAAATGTTGAGTTTTTCGGAAAAAAAATTTAAGTTTTCGGCAAAAAAAAACGTTTTTCCGGCGATCTGCAACTAACGACGTTAGGATTCTGTTAGTCGCGGACCGTTGGGAACAAGTACTTTAAAAGTTGAGACTGTCAGTAGCCAATTCGTTAGTTGAGACCGACAACGAACAAAAGATGATAGTTGGAATTAATAAAATCTAATCAACCTTTATTTTTTGGGGTTTGCAATGTTTTTTTTTGCAAGATTTATGCACAATGAATCAAAGGTTGATGGTCATTCATGTACATTGTGTACAAATGATCCTTAATGTGAATAATATTAGTTGCTTTTTAAGATAAATAAAAATTATTTCTTTCACGTTGTTTTGTTTAATCTTTATTTTGACACCAAGTCAACACGGTTTGTATATCTTAATAATAAATTTATTGGTTTGTATTTCAAACTTAGGTTATCCTTTTTCATGGTTTTGTAACTTTTGATTGATATAGTTTGAAGATTGAATCATTCCTCCACCGGCAGTTGCGGAGACGACGACTTGGTACATAAACAAAGACGGTACCAAGTCAGGTGAATGTGATGGCCGGCAAATCTAAACCATTTTTGTTGTTGGTATTCTGGTCTAATGATATGGGGATGATTAAGACTAGGGATCTTATGGTCTTATGTTCAAAACCTGACTCAAGGGGGTTCTTTCAATAATGAGTTTCATCGCATTCTTAGATGAGTCAGTTCTGAAATATCAAAATCAGTATAAACGGTTGAAATCTCATAATTTGAAAAGCTCACTTTGGTTCTGTTAATATATAAATCTATTTATTTATTTATTTTAAAAAAGAAACTGATATTAATGTAATTGTTAATATGTCTCTCTTCTCACTTGATTGAAAAAAAAACAAAAAACGAACAAATTAGTTTGATTGCCTGTTTGTGATACGTACCATGTTTCCTCAAGCAATATGCAACTCACCCACGTCTCATGCGTGTTTTATTGTTTTCTAATTTCTTATATTAAGTTAGTTTACAACTTCTAGGTAATGGGTCTAGTTAGTGGATTAGTGGGTTTAGTTAGTTTCATTAGTTTGTAAGCATATATAAGGCCTTCTTGTTATGTTTAGGGGGTGTTTGGGATTCCTTATTTTACCTCCTTATAACTTTTCATTAAGTTAATAAGTTACAACATTGTAACTTTTAAAACTTTTCCTCTCACAATATAAGCAATCTCAAACACCTTATTCCTTTTCAAAAAGTTAATAAGTTATAAATTAGTGAAAATAAGCAATACCAAACACCTCCTTAATGTTAAGAAGAATATTGAAGTAAAATTATGTTTTGTTCTCTCTATTCTTTGGAGTTTAACCTGCTCAAAATGTCACTATCTATTGGGAAATTAGCCATCTCGAATCGGCTTATATCAGTTTGTTTATGTTTGTAACCTATATAAAAAAATAGTGTACGTTATTAGTGGACGTCTCTCATCGACCGGTCTCACGACCAACACAGAGGATGAATCTTAAGTGCCAATTGAATGATGTAGTGGTGCAGTCAATTGATCCGTTCTCTATACCAATTAAAACTGACCAATGGCAATTTAATCGTTCCCCCTTTAAAAAAAGCCCTAGATGCTTTACAGTTTCATATCTCCCTCTCTTTCTCTCTGCCACGAACCACCACTGGTCCCATCGTTCAAAAGGCCTCAAGCCATCATCATCTAGGGTTCCGGTTTAGAGAGACAAAGCGAAGGACGTCAATCACCATGGGCGCGGCTGGGTTCGATTACTGTATCACATGGTCGGCCAACATTCGATGTTCAAACACAAAAGATACGCCACAAATCTAAAATTTTGTTGCTGATATTCGAAGGTTCTTCTCTTCCTTCAACAAAAATGAGTATGCACTGCTAATTTGGTACTAATTTAGGGGAGGATTGATGTTTTGTTGTTATTGTTGATTATATCAAGTGGTTTCTTAACATGAATTTGAAGCCTCTGCTACATGCTTAGATGATATTACAATTATATTGAAGGTGGATTATGCCAATGCTTATTTTGTTACTGGTTCGTTGTTGCATTTATCTACAGTTTAAATGCTATGATTAGATCGAGGCATATTATGACTTTCTGTAATTACATAATGTTGAGTTTAGGAAATTTTGCATCTGGAATTTATGTAGAAGATTGTATATGTGAAGATTTAACCATTATGTGGTAAGAGCTTAAATGATTCAACTCATTTGAAAGGTGACATAATTTACATTATTTTACAATCTTGTTTTAATTTGTAAATCATTGTGTATATTCTGATAGTGTGGACCTGCAGGTAAGGAATTATACTCTCGCAGCTTGAAATTGCTTGTACCGTTCTTTGACCATCCTTCAATCTCATTACAAAACACTACAAAGGTATCTTTTTTTTTCTTTGCATTGTATTTCATTAACTTTATGATCATAATCAAAAATAACTTAATATGGTAGTAGTAATAGTAATAATAATAATAATAATAATAGTGAAAAGGCACAAGTCTTGAATGGTTGTAGCAGTAAAAGTTGGTTATATAGAGTAAATAATACTTTTGGTGTATGACATGTTCAACTCTTTTAATCGAATGTTTTGACATATAATCATGGCATACAGTCTAAATTTTTTTAGCATTTTCCTTTCCTTTAACTTTATCTTTACATATATAAAGAAGACGAAGGGGATAGCTTTGAATTCGGTTTGGTTGTAAACGAGTGAGCGGGTAGGTTCGGTTTGTAAAAGTGTGGTACTGAGGAATTAGTGAAGGTTTTACAAATATCACATACAATGAAACTTTATTAATTTTGCCAACTTGCCAGGTATTAGTTATGCAATTTATGTTTGTAATTGTTTTAAAGGTTTTTATGAAACAATTTACCGTTACTAGGGGTGTACATGGGTCGGTTTGGGGTGCTTTTGGCCCATCCCGTAACCATAACCGAGATGCCGGTTAATGGAAAAGCATAACCATACCCGTCGGTTATGGCAGTTATGGACTGGTTAACCATGACCAAAACAATGTAACTGGACTTAAAAGTCTAGACCATGCGTTTTGTTATTTGACATTTATATTTATATTAGATTATTACACAAAAAAATGACGTGACATAATTATTCTTAATTAACATTGAAATTGATTTGCAAACATAGAAAGTCTTCGTTTATTTTAGTCACTGTATGATTTATGATTTAGGTTTGAGATTAATATAGAATATTTCAAAAATTGAATTCGATTATTAATACTTGGATGGAAATTAAAATTTTAATCGCGGACCTCTTATTTTTATATTGTTACAGAGTTTTATTGTTGCATGGCTTGCAATGGTGATCGCCACGTTTTCAACAGGAATTGATTCTCAATGCTTTCAGGTAAAAGTGAAACTTTTTTATTTTAAAAGACGGTTTTCGAATGAAAATTAAAAGTACGTGTATTTAGTTGCAGTTTAGAAAGGATGAAAAACAGGAGGAAGATGATGTTCCTTTTGGATTTGGATTCTTTCGTTTTATGTTTGCTACTGGAGCTATGTACTTTGCAATGTTGTTCATTGGTTGGACTTCTAATCATACCATGAAAAAGTAAGCGATTATTGATTTATAGCAATATAATATCTTTGATAAATATAAACCAATTGAAATGTTAATTTACTTCCCTAACTGCGAGAGTATAATTCCCTACCTGCAGGTCCACACTATCAGAATATACACATTGATTTACAAATGAAAACAAGATTTAAAAATCATGTAATTTATGGCACCATTCAGATGAGTTGAATCATTTAAACTCTTACCATTCAAAGGAAATTCCTAGGTAAAACTTTACACACATACACACACCGTTTTTTTACTTTTAATAATTATTTGTTAATTTCAAACTGTTTCATATGATGGCAGGGATGATTTGGTAATTAGCGCGGGTGCAGTTTTAGTTGATGGACTTGGAGATGGTATTTCATTAGAAGCACTGGATCAAGATTTTGAATTTCTTAGAAATACATCTTTTAGATTGCTACAAGGATGCAGGATGTGAAACACTAAGACGGTATGGAATTTAAATATTTTGTTTGATATATATGTGCTGCTTATTTTTTAATTTAAATGCAGGAATATGTCTTGTGCCCATCATGTTGTGGGACACTCTTTTATACATATATGTGATCGATGCCGATTTTGGATATGTCAGTGGTGCTCCCAGAAAGATTGATCTTTATATTGGAAAGGTACGTTACTACTGTATTGTATTGTGGCAATTCAATTGACTTACAATGATGGTTTTATATATTGTAGTTTTTGTTAACTATAACTTTGATTGAATATTGTTGCAGACGGTGGTAAAAAGAGTGGTTGCAATGGGTCAAGAGTTTATTGTCGTGTTAATTTCTTTATCGACATCGATCATTCGGTTAATGCAAAACTTACTCGTGCTTGGTTAACCATCGGTTATTCTTATTTGTTAGTCAACCATTGGTTAATTAAGTTTTACAGGTCTCTTCCATGTTTTGCATGTTTCTTTCAATGATATTGTACCTATGTGTATTTGCAAAGAGTGGGAACAAGCATGATGTGCACCATCATTTGGGTGGGATTACGTGACTAAGGATCAATAGGGTTAGTTTGACTTTAAACACGTGATGAATGGGGTATATTTGTGATGTATGTAAATTTAAAATGTTGAAACAAGATTATGTAAAGTTGATTGTGTTCTTACCCAAAATTGTTTGTATAAATACATAAGCTTTTCAATGGGCTTTTAGTCTATTTTTAAATGTACTAATTTTGCAACTTTAGTCCACATTCATCATGATACCTTATATTATATACATTAGTATATATATATAATTGTGTTTAGTTTATTTTATTTGCTGATGTTATAATTTTTTTTATCCTAAATTACACCAAATACACATTTTACCATAGCAAATGGCGGTACATAGCGGTGGAGTTGGACTATATGAAGGTAATGCCCTTGGATACAAAGATATTTAATTGTTATCCGTGTGATCAAACATTAAGGAGACGTGTGTGATTTGCTACATCTTGACTTAAATAAAGCGATTAGAGGCAAACGATTAGCTTGACGGATATCGTAACATAGTAAATTCCTATAACTAACAGTATCGTGGTCATATTTTACACCCGCCGCAAAGCGTGGACTCTCTGCTATATATATATATATATATATATATATATATATATATATATATATAAACAAACCAGTTTGATATTTTTATGGTCTTTTTTATCTACATAATAAAGTACCGATAGAAGATTTAACGTTTATTAAAAGGTTTATATATTTTTTAAAAAAGTGTTGTGATTATCTATAATATATATAAACGAAAACCCAAAAATCCTATGTGTCGCGATGTGGTCGCTCCCCCCCTTTATGGAAGCCACCGGATTTCTTGATTTTTAACTGTAGGCCTCTCAGAGCATTCTCATCCAGTTCCCTATCCCTATATCCATATATATCATATAATTACACTAAAAAACACTACATTTCTCTCTCCTGTTTAATTAAATAATATTTTTTTATATCTTTTTCATTTCAGTTTTCTCTCTCCATCCTATAATTTACAAAAAAAATCACTAAATTTTCCTCAATTTTACAAAAAATCACTACCTTTTCTCTCTCCACCCTATAATTTACACTCACAACCCCACCCTATAATTTACAAACCCTCCTCACATAATTTTAGGGGATGGATTGGGAATGCTCTCATTGATTTAACCCAAATTCATAGGTATGAGTCTTTACCAAAACCAGATGGCTCTTAAACGGGTTATAACATCTTATTAAATTAAAAATTAATCTTACCAATTATTTGATATGAAAATCCTACAAAATATGAATATACTAAAATTTATTATCCAATTTAAAAAAAAAATGTAACAGCCCAGCTTGTCCGCTTTAGCCGGGACGTACCGCCATCGCCTCACGGATTTGCTTTTGGTTGCCTAGGCGAAGACTTCCCAGGAGGTCACCCATCCTGATACTACTTCCACCTGAGCACGCTTAACTGTGGAGTTCTCCTCTCATCCACTACCATTAAGCGCCCAAAACGTGTTATGATGGGAAAGGTATCCACCTCTTTATAAGAAGGCTTAGTTCTCCTTCCCAACCGATATGGGATGTCACAAAAAAGATATTATTTATAATTAATAAACAATTTTATAGTAAAAAAACATAAGCGGGTCATAGATCACTAAATCCATATAACTTTTAAACGGGTTATAACATATCACTTATTTATGAAACTTTAATCATCAAACCCTAAGTATATTATTAAGTTTCTTACAATAAAGAAAATTAAAATCCAAAAAATAAATATTAAAAAACGAAAAATGTAAAACAACCATTCTCTCAAGCCATCATATTACTTTATTTGTAAATGAAGGTTTCTCATGCATTTGACCCGAATTCACAGGTAAAGGTCTCACCAAACACAGATAGCTCTTAAACGGGTTTTAACACCTCATTATATTAAAAAATAATCTCATCAAATATTTGATATGAAAATCCTATAAAATAAGAATATACTAAAAATTAAAATCCTATTTTATTTAAAAAAAATATTATTTATAATTAAGAAACAATTTTATAATAAAGAAAATAAACAGGTGATGAGTATCACCAAACCTAAATAGCTTTTAAACCGGGTTATAACATATCCTTTATTTGTGAAACCATTTCATCTTAAGTATATTAATTATTAACTTTCTCACAATAAATAAAATTAAAATCCATATACACATATATAAATATTAAAAATGAATAATGTAAAACAAACCCGTAATACGAGGGATAAAATCTACTAACTTATATTGGTAAACCTTTTCTGTTTATTATGATTTAAACTCCTTTTCTTATCTAGTTACATCATTATCTTATTTCTCCACTGTTCACGCCGTAGTCATTGTTTTAATACTTTTCACAAAAAGTAAACCACACGTAATTATATTTATATATCTTGTCACAAATAACATAAACCAAAACAAAAAACATTCAAGTGTTAAACCGAGGTATAAACATAAAAAAAGAACAATGATATGAAAAAGTCATGAAAAGAACACGTGCCACTTTTTTGCTTGTCTTTTTTATTTTATTTTTCATAATAATCTCCGAACCCCAAACGTTACTTTCCTTTCATAGTACAGCTTTGCTTTTGTAACCATTCATTTTCTCTACCAACAATTAATCTCCAATGTCAAAATCTTTGCAAACCAACATAAGTAATTTCCTCAAGAAACTAAGCATGTTGACCAAAGTCAACACCTTCAAGAACAAACCCACGAGGAAGTCACGTGCTCTTGACACCATCTCATCTTTCATAGCCATGGATGTCTCAAGTCAACTCAAGCATGTCTTCAAGTTCTTTGACATAGATGGGGATGGCAAGATTTCTCAAATGGAGCTCACAAATGTGTTGTTGACTTTTGGTCAACAAAAGTCAACGGCCACTATTGAAGCACAAGGTATACTTTAGAGGTTGACTTTAATGGAGATGGGTTCATTGACTTGGATGAGTTCATGGCCATCATGGATGGTTCCAAGCCTGTTTTTGCTTGTTACAAGGAAGATGATGAGGATGATGATCTTAAGAATGCTTTTTTGGTGTTTGATAGTGATAAAAATGGACTCATTTCTGCTAAGGAGTTGCAAAGGGTGCTCATTAGTCTTGGATGTAGCAATTCTAAGCTTGGACAATGTAGAAAGATGATTAAAGGTGTTGATAAAGATGGGGATGGGTTTGTTGACTTTGAGGAGTTTAAGTCCATGATGTCCATTGGAACCAAGTAGGTTTCATTTTGAAATTTAGGTACAACTTTTTTTTTTAATTGCATTGAAGAGTTACAAATCATGCATTGTAATGTGATAATGTGAATGTTTAGAGAGTAATTATAGATCCAATATTATTAACTTCAGGGTGTTTGAGATTGCTTATTTTAGCCCACTTATAACTTATTAAAAAAATTAAAAAGATGTTTAGGATTGTTTTATATGTGAGAGATAAGTTGGGAAGTTATAATATTTTACCTAATAACTTATCCCACAAAACTATTTGAAAGCTTTTGTTAAACATGAGTTTTTTTCTTAACTTTACACATAAATGTTTATATTAGTTTAACTATGGTAAATATAAGTACTAACTATTTCGTTTGAGTTCTATGTTATGAGAGTTTCGTAATGAATCAAACTATGTCTAATACGGAGCTAAATGAATGAGATATCATACTCGACGTACGCTTGATGCAATAAAAGTTGGTAAATTTGCACAAGTATGGGAATGAAGTGAGAAAATTTCCCACATAGGTGGTGAGACAAGCCTTAAGTAGTTTATAAGGCTAAGGGTATACACCATTTCTTTCATTTGTCACGTCTATGCATCATTCTCCACAATTTCATTATTTAATAATAAAAAGAATTAAAAAGGAAAAGGAAAAAAAATTGATTGGTTAACCCTCAAATGAGACGATAATGACGATAAGGCTAAGGGATATACACCCTTCAACACCATTCCTCTCATTCGTCACGTATGCGTTACGTCAGTTTTCCCCTATCATTCAACATCACCCCTCAACCAAGGAAATACATCATTCTCCTCATTCTCCATCATTATCCATTTTCTATCTTTTTTTTATTAAATTAGATTTTTTTTAAAAAGAAAATGAAGCCATTAAAAAGGTTGGCCCACCACCATTGGGTGAATGACCCGAATGACCATGGTCATTCTGCTCAAGTCACGCGTGAACCATTCTTGTGCGGGGCGGTGTTCACTGGTGTCACGCGGATGACATGGTAGCCACGTTGGATCAGCTACCAACCCTTACCGGTGTATTCCGGTGGATCTAATGACGATGGTCATTATGCTCAGGTCATTCATGACCAAAAAAAATAGGAGGGTGGTGTTCAAATGAGCCATTCCTCATTTGAGGTGCCACATCGGATCATTTAAGGGCCATGTGGATCATTCACCAGTGTATACCGGTTAGCCGAAGGAGAAACACTCATTGTATATCACTATAAGTCAAATACTAGTGTAACCAAGCACCGTATATAGTGTGGGGCACACCAGCGCAAGGCGTTGACGATAGCACGCCAACATGTTTAAAGGGGAGCATGTCAAACACGCGCCTCAACTTTCCTCCTTCCACCCATTTCAATTTCCTTTATATTCATTACTTCATTACTTATAGAGCACATTTGGTCCATGAAATTAGAAGAAATCATGTTTGTTTACTATTAATAAAACTGGATTTGTAATTAATTCCACCATCCATATGATTTGAAAATTCCTTCCATTTACATGTGGAATTTAAAACATTCTATTGGAACGTTTAAAGTTTACTAAAATAATTTTGTTGTTTTTCTTTTTTTTTTCCGTGTGATCAGTGTGGAGATTTGATGATAAGACTAATTTTGTAATTCACAATTTTTTTAACATTTCAATTTTTTAATTAAAGTAACCAACCAATGCATAAAATTACAAAGAATTTCATTCAAATTCCAATTCAGTTTCTGATTTCTTCCAAAAAAGCAGTCGGTAAACCAAACACCCTCTTAATATGAATTTGATTTTTCCATTTCTATTATATTTTATAACAAATTTGAAGTGGCTTCCTTACAAAAACATCTCCTATATCTCATAATGGTCACCATCTTTATCAAACAACAATGCTAAAGAAATTGATGTGTGTTTAAACATGTTTAGAAACTTTAAATATCTGTTTAAACATGTCAATTTGATGTTTGGCAATGCCTAAATTGATTTTAAAGTTATAAAAAGAGCATTCACATCCCCTTCATCTTCTCTAAATCCAAAAACACGTTAAAAAATATTATATTTTCTCTCTCATTTTCAATTAAAAAAATATTTATACCTTTATCATTACTATTTCTCGTTTTTTTTGTAAGGCCTCGATCCCGGTAGCCCTACAATTGGGTGTTGGATTTATTCATAAACACAGTTCTAAATATCAAAGTTAATTATAACTTTTGCAGAATAATAAAAGTCTCGGCTCGATTCTCGGTTCGTCTCGGCTCGTTTCGGGTCCTTTTACTCGCCACTTTACATGTCTTGCTAAACCTGTTTTATCATTAGGACAAGTTTCGGGTTATAAACTTTCATTCCCTTGCTCGGTAAGACCCAAACACCATTTGCTCAAACCGTCTATCCCAACTAACTTTCTAACCACAAAGCTCCCACTTTTCTTGTGTGACAAGACCCGATTCCTTTAAATCTTGGAATCTTAACACAAACTATCAAAAAACCATCCTTTAATCTACAACATACCTTTATAGATTTGGCTTGGTTTTGTATCTTGAACTACTTGTGAATCTAGACGGGATTTCTTGTTGCTTGAATAAGGATCAACTTGCTAAACCTTAGATCTTGGATGAAATATTAAAGGAAGGGAGGGTGTGTTTGTGTGTGTATAGAGAGTGTGTATGAGTGTCTGAATGTTGAAGGTGAATGAATGAGAATGTTTAGGGTTTTAGGGAGATTTAGAAGCTTAAATACCCCAAGTCTATGGACCTTAGGCCTGTAACCATTCTTAAGTTCATATATATATTCTAAGCCTAACACTCTGTCCCGTTATTATTTTAACCGAACTACATAACGACACAAATAATATACTATTTAAAACACGAATGTTACACTTTCACTCAAAAACACTTTCAACAAATATTAAAAAATTACAGGGGGTGAACATTATGTTTTCAAATATACAGAAAAATAACTGTATTTTCTCTCTCATTTACTCACAACACCCTAAACCACTCCCTAAATTACAAAAATCCCACTCACAAAATTTGGTGGTTAGGATATGAATGCTCTAAGCTACATTTTAAGGGTCTGTTTGGTATGAGGTAATGAAATGAATGAGGAAATGGAATAGTAAAAAAAAATGGAATGGGTAAGGAATGAAATGGATCATTGTCATTCCATTGTCATGTTTTGTTAATCTATGAAAATGAAATGAATCATTACTTTGTGTTGTTGGTTAAGAAAAAAAGACAAAGGAATGATATACAATTCATTAAAAATGACAAAAATACCTACCTCAAAATAAATGAAATTTAACAATTTTCACAACCGTACTCAATTAAAAATTATAAAAAAATTATATTTGAATAATAAAATATTTTTAACTAACAAAATTAAAAATCATTCAGCAGTTTTCAACAAAAAAAAAATTCACATAATTAACTATAAAAAAAATCAAGTTCAAACATAATCACGTTCCAAGGAAAATTCAGAATCACAAAGCAATTTTAACTATCTAAGTATGTGAGGGAAATTTGCAAATTATAGGGTGGGTTTTGAATGGTTGTAAGTGTAAATTATAGGGTGGAAAAAGAAAATATAATGATTTTTTGTAAATTTGGGAAAAGTTTGTTTGCCCCAATTTATTTTTTAATACTTGTTGAATTGGTTGTGAGTAGAGGAACGAGAAAACTGTAATGATAAATCTATAAAAAAGTATTATTTAATTGAATATGAGAGAGAAATGTAGTGTTATTTAGTATGATTATAGAAATGAAGATGAGAGACGAGCTGAGAATGCTCTAAGAAGTAAAAGTTAATTGAAAGAAAATATGTCACGTTTAGAGGATTTCGTATATCACGAGACTGGGAATCATAACGGTGAAGGACAAGGATGTAAAAAAATATAAGCACCCGGAAGGAATGAAAAAAAAAGTTGGTTAGGAGAGGAATGGATTTGAGGTTTTTACAAGGAATGAGATTATATATGTAATTGATTATTCCTTTCAATTATCAACAAAACATGTTTAAGTTTGTTGTCCTTGAATGAGTTGTTTCATTCCGTTCTCCATTGCCCCTTATCAAATACTACATAAGCATTCCCAACTCATCCCTTAAATTTTTGTTTAAGGACTCTGTAAATTATATGATAGGGTTAAGAATGATTGTGATTTGTGAGTGGAGTAGAGAGAGAAATTAGTGAGTTTTTGTAAATCTGAAAGTTTGTTTGCCAATATTTATTTTTTAATATTTGTTGAAATTGGTTGTGAGTAGAGGACAGAAAAACTATAAGGATAAAGGTGTACAAAAATATTATTTAATAAAATAGAAGAGGGAATTGTAGTGTTTTTTAGTGCAATTATAGAGATTAAGAGGGGGGGTCGACTGAGAATACTCTTGGATAAAGTCTCACTAACAAGGGAAAGGAAAAGAAATGAAGGGATGGAAAGAAAATGTTGTGTTCCTGAGTTTCATTAAAGGAATGAAAGAACAATAAGTGTGTTCCCGAGTTTCATTAAAGGAAAGAAAGCGAAGGAAAAGAAAGGAAAATGGAGGGTTTTATAGTGTTATTTCTTTCTTTCCATTTTGAAAGGAATTGAATGGATGAAAAGGAAAGGAAAATGAATGAAAGGAAAGGAAATGAATGGAAATGTTTTCATTTCCTTTCCTTTCCTTCGTTAAGTGAGCTCGGGAACACAAAGAAAGGAGATTAAGAGATGGTTTACCATGCCTCAAAACATGTAAAACGTTTATTAGTAATTTAGTATGTTTATGATGCTAAACATGAGAATCTTGACTTAGTCATTTGTTTATCTCATATTTAAATACTCGATATTTTACTAAACATCTCTTATGTGAGCATTACATGCATATAATATAATATTTATTCTTAGGTTAAACATTTATAAACAGGGACGGATTCAGTTCAATAGCAAGGGTAACATCCGTTACCCCTCAACTTTTCCGGTGAAGTGGAAAATTTTGAGTTTTTTTAACATTTTATATATAGCGTTACCCCTGAAATTATATTACGTTACCCCTCAAACATCGACGGAACCAGAAGATAAAGAATGGTTTAGATAAAAAGAATCAAGAAATCGTAATTTATTTGTTGAGCCGAGAGGATGTTTTTAAGGATAGAAGGAAAGGAAGAAGATGACTTATGGGCCCACCTTATACATTATATAATGCATGTTTATCTTTTCTTAAGTAAAAGCCAAATCAATCTTTAATAATTTTATAATTTCTTTATCATTTTGTTCTCTTTGTTTTATATAACATTAAAAAGACTCTAATTTCTTTTGTTTCCGTTAACTTCGTTATTTGTTTTCTTCAATCTATCTATATTAGATAGTTATGATTTATTTATAATTAATAAGTTTTGTGCTTTTCTTATGACGAATTTATTTTTAACTTTTGTTGTCAGTGAAACTTGAACCCATTACCTTCTAAATTTTCTCTATCCAAAATATTTAAAGGCTTTGCATTTGTCAATGAATCACCAACCCACGTTTTGAGATATATATACATACTAGGATAGAGCCCGTGTACTACACGGGTGGTTAAAAAAATTCAACAAAATGGAATGTTGTGAATCTATAATAATTGAGAAAAAGAAAAGGCTAGCATTGATTCATCCTAGTTGAGTTGGTAAGCCACAAACATTTTAAAAGCAAGGTAGTGAGTTTAATTCTCACTAATAACATATTTTTCATTTTATCATTCATGAAAGGGAAATTGTAAAAATGGAAACTTATACACTTAGCAACCTATGCGGAGAGTCTAATTGAATGACATATGGAAACATTGTCTTGCTTTAATAGTATAGTTAGATATATATATATATATATATATATATATATATATATATATATATATAAGTAGTTTTTTTTTACTATTTTCCATATCTACATTTCATCCTTTCGCATGAGTTATGTTGTTATTTTTGTATCATTTTAATTTTATCGGATGCCAAAGTAATATTTAAAGCAAAAAAAATATATATATAAAAAATGATAATTCTCGCATTATAATATTTCAGTTGTTAAAAACCTATTTAAAGGTGAATGTAAAATCAAAGTTCTATCGGGACCATAGTTAAAAAACCCTAGTTCCATTATTGGCCTCAAATGTTTTTAAAATCCCAGCACCTCATCTCTCAAAATTTTATTTAGAAGTCCGACACTGATTGATAATTAAAAATTCATTATTTAATTAAAACTAAAAAGTCCATCTTAGATAAAAAGCTCAACTTGTTGAGGGTTTTGAAAATTGAACAAGGTAAAACAAAAAGACAGAACACAGCGCCCAGGGGCGTCAACATTCGACCAACGACAATCTTATCCGACCGTTTGCTACTCAGTGAATCACCTGCTGCTATCGTCTCACCGTTGATTTTACTGGTTACAACCGCAACCATTTGTTTATCGGATATTGAAGCTAGCATTGGTACTTTTACCGATTGCAACTTATCAAGAGAGCTTTATGCAGTCAAATAGGTGAAGAGTATTTAAACAATGATCCAGTTTATGTGGTCGAAAGATAAATAGTTAATTACATAACATAAGACGATGTAATAGCTATATTTCAAGCTTTTAAATGCCGGAGAGTAGAAATCTGTTGGGTACATGTTTAACTTTATGTATTATGGTGTTTTTTTAACATCTGCTAAAAAATATTTACGCTACCCCTAGAATTATTATCTAGATTCGTCACTGTTTATAAATTAAATTAGATGTGGTCATAGTGGAAGAGGAAATCATAACCTTATGGGGGTGGTCAAAATGGGACAATTCTACACGTTCAGTTTTACCAAATGTTTTTTATTTGAACCACACAATTGAAACATAATTTAATAATTTTTAACCTTTCACCACAAAAACATCTATGGGGGTAAGTTAAAGATAGATAAGACATTTGATTTAAACCAAAGTTATTAAAAAATCATACTAAATAATAAAAAATGATCTTAGTTTGTTTAAAAAGACAAGCATATGCGTTGTTAGTTGTTTTGTCTTATAACAATAAAATTCAAAAAATGCCTCGAATTCTCATTTCGTTTTAAACTTTCAAAAATATTAGGACGGCCCTACCGTGCACAAAAATATCCAAACATGGAAAGATTACTATCAAAGTACTATATTAAGGCCTACTATAGACCTAACCTCATCAAGTTGCCAATGGTACAACTGTACAAGTTTGCCTTTTCTACCTGTCCTATCGCAAAATTATTGAGTAATGTGTTGCTTGTTCTTTTGGCAAGTATATCACATCTTAAATATATAATAAACGAAACATTTAAAAGTTTTCTGGCTGTTTTTTATATTATCTTAATCCATCAGATTGTTTTATTTATAAACGGAGGTTTCTCATGCATTTGACCCGAATTTACGGACATGGGTCTTACCAAACCAGATAGTCCTTAAACGGGTTATAACATATCATTAAATTAAAAATTAATTTCACCAAATACATGATATAAAAATCCTATAAAATAGGGATATACTAAAAACTAGTTTCCATTTTTTTAAAATAATATTATTTATAATTAAAAAACAATCTTATAGTTAAAAAAAAATAAGCGGGTCACGTGTCTCAACAAACCCAGATAACTTATAAACCGGTTTTATAACATCTCATTTATTTATGAAATCATTTCATCATCAAATCCTAAGTATATTATTAACTTATTTATAATAAATAAAATTAACATCCAAAGAAATATATAAATACTAATGTAAAACAATCCCATAATACAGGGGGATAAAAGCTAGTATTTATATAAAAGAAACAAATATCGATCACGTAAAGTTGTTTTAGATCTTGTGTTTTGTGATTTTGAGGTTTTGCTCGTGTTTAACGATATGGTTCTCGTTATTTTGTACAATTTACTGATCATGTTTCAATTGCAATATATACCCTATTTCCCTAGAAATTATATATTACAAAAAAGTTCCATGCATGAGTTAACTAAACCCAAATCCGTTCAAATATACTAGGATGGGGAATTTCAAAAACTAAAACTTTTCTTTCATTTCCATTTACCATTAAGTGTCTTGTCGCATGATATGTACTAAGACCATGTGTAATGTTGCGGCAAAAAGGAAGAACATCGCCCCTGGGCTACAAATGGGCGACAAGTGAGGGGGGGGGGGGCACAAATCCATGTCGCCATGTGTCTGTGTGTGTTAGCTGACATGGCAATCAATTATAGGTGGCAGCGATTTTTGGGCTACAACACCGCCCCTGGGCTACATATCGCCCAACTTGGTCACGTGTCAAAAATTCCCCTCATTTTGTAGCCCCTTTACTATATATATATACATAGCCTAACAAAACGTGTTAAAACCATGAAAGCAGGATTATTTTTGTCCATAGGCAAGGGTGGGAGTCCAAATTACATTTTAATTTCTTGTTCTTTAAATGAGGTTTTCCTGTTTGAAAACGAAATTGAACCGAATTCGAATTCGTTTAGTTTTCAATTTCAACCACAAACTCTTAAACCAAGCAAACCGAGCCAAGGAAACGGAAACCGAACCGATGTACAGTCCTAAGGGCATGTGTAACGGAGGAATGCCTATCGCCAGGTCAACCTGAAAAATTATCTGCACACCGCCTTTGCGCATTTTGGGTAGCGTGTTGGGCAAACATAATGCCAAACATGAGAATATTGTAGCCGTTTTGCACTGCAGACATACCACATCAAATAGATTGATCCTCGTCTTGATAAGTTCAATGTTTGTGATGCCAAATATGAGAATCTTGAATTAGTCCTTTGTTTATCACATATATAGATTTTTTTAAGACAACTTTCATAACCACAAGCTTAGCAAGAAACTACGCAAACACAAAAGCAACACTGCAAGGAAAGATAAAGAAAATAATAAAAAATAAACCGAACGCCCCTAACAAAGTTCACCGGCTATTTAGTAACTTAATTTATTAAATTATAAGTAATTAAAAATAGATGTTACATCCATGTTATTGGCTATTAATTATGTATGGAATGACAAACAAAGAAACATATTAAAAAATATTTAATTTTAATTCTAATTTAAATTACTTAGTTAAATAATTGTTAAAATTGGTAAGAATGTATATAACATCCTAAGTGGATATGATAGAATGGTGTCATGCCCATATAATTTTGTTTTAATAGTATAGTAAGATTAAAATGTTGACAATTGGATGAAATAAAAAATTATTCTTTTTAATGGTTTTATAAGAGCAAAGTGCCATTTTCGTCCTTGTGTTTTGGCAAATAATGTGAATTTAGTCCAAAAAGTTTATTTTTTTGCATATGGATCATCCATGTTTCTCAATTCTTGCCAATTACATCCAAATCACTAACCCTGTTAAATTAAATCGTTAAGTCAGGGATAGACATGTCTTTTCACTCTTTCTTTATTATATAAGTAAAGTGTCAAAGTCGTCCCTGAGTTTGGTCACATTTGCGAATTTCGTCCAAAAATATTTTTTTTCGCAATTAGACCCTTGATTTTTTCCAACCGTTGCCAATTTCTTCCAAATTGTTAACTCAGTCTGAATTCAACGTTAACTCAACGGTGTTACTGTCCTTTTACATGTTTGTTTACATAATAATAATAATAATTATTATTGTTATTATTATTATTATTACAATTAGCTATACCCTTTATATGACCAAAAATAAAGAAGAATAAACAGATACTATATTGGATTCAAACATAGGAATCGTGAGATGTTATATATGTCATCGAAAATACACACACTAAATAATAATAATAATAGTAATAATGATGATGATGATGATGATGATGATGATGATGATGATAATGATAATGATAATAATAATGTAAACAAGCATGTGAAAGGATAGTAACACCCCTGAGTTAACGTTGAATTTAGACCAAGTTCACAATTTGGACGAAATTGGCAACGGTTGGGAAACTTCGAGGGTCTAATTGCGAAAAAATATATTTTTGGATGAAATTCGCAAATGTGACCAAACCTTATGGACGATTTTGACACTTTACTCATATAATAAAGAAAGAGTGAAAAGACATGTCTACCCATAACTTAACGATTCAATTTAACGAGATTAGTGATTTGGATGTAATTGACAAGAACTAGGAAACGTGAATGGTCCATATACAAAAAGTAAACTTTTTGGACTAAATTTGCATTGGGTGGTTATATACAAACACTAGCCCCATGGTGTGTGAATAAGGCTATACGGCTCGTATAGGGCCTATACGAGTCGTATAGGCCTCACTTATTAACATGCGTATAGAGGTGACAGTGTGGCAGCTTTTTGCAGTCTATACAAGCCGTATAGACCCTGTATGAGCCGTCTAACCTATACGAGCCGTATATGATCTATACGACTCATATAGACAGCATGTCAGCCTATACTTTGACCATAGATTTATAATTATTTTATGGTCTATACGAGTCATATAAATGGTATACGACCCGTATAGCCCAGGTATCAACTTTTCTTGCTTAAACCATGTAAGATTTTTGGGTTGCTTTTATAATTCGTCACACCTACAATTTGTATTTCATTCGTCATGCATCTATAAGGCGTTGAACTACTATAATTTTATAAAGGCTATATTTCAAAAGCCGAGTTAATATGAGTCAAAACATCGAAAAAGCCGTTACCCAGAAACACTCATGTTGTTCATAGGTTGTTATGCATAAAGCAAAATATTTACTTTTAAATTACGTGTTTCTATTTTGTAACCAACTCGGATGTTATTTTTAATATTTTGTAATTTTAAAGTAATCTTAAAAAAAAACCCTATACGAGTCAAATAGACTCTATACGAGTCGTATAGCCCTATACAGCTCGTATAGGGGCTATACGATACAAATAAATAAAAACTGATACTCTCTGACTAAAATGGTTCGTATAGGGGCTATATGATACAAATAAATAAAAACCGATATTCTCTGACTGAAACGGCTCGTATAGGGGCTATACGATACTAATAAATAAAAACTGATACTCTTTGACTGAAAATGACTTGCCTCTACACCTATACGAGTCATATAGACCCTATACGACTCGTATAGGCTCTCTTGGTGTTTGAATAACCTCCATGGTGTATGTATAACCCAAGCCATTCGCATTATTTGTCAAACAATAAGGATGCAAATGACACTTTACTTGGCTTTATAACTACCAAGAGGTAGAGGTGCAAACAGAAACCGGTTAACCGATTTCTAACCGAAAGTCTAACCGGTTACTAACCAATCCTAACCGCAGGTTAGTAACCGGTTTATATTATTGATTTCAAAACCGGTTAACCAATTTTTTAATTATTTCATTAAAAGCCGGTTTTTAACCGGCTAGTACCCGACCTGATTAACCGTTTTAACCGGTTATTTTTTGCCAAAAAAAACCGGTTAGAAAAATAACTGGTTATTGGTTAACCGATTTGTGCAGCTCTACCAAGAAGTAGAGGTGCACAAAATACCTGAAACCGTAACCGGACCCGAAAAAAATACCCGGAACCGGATAGGATAGGATATGCATTTCAGTATCAAAACCCGTACCCTAAATCGGGCCCGATTTATACCTGGTAATACCCGAAAACTAGAACTAGTTCCATACCCGGAACTAGGTGTTTTCAATACCCGAAACCGGGTTTTTCAAATGCCCGATATATACCCGAAATTACCGGAAAATACATGAAAAATACCCGAAAATACCTTTAAAAATTGTAACCCCATAAAAAATTCCAATCTATATCCGAAAAAACCCGGAAAAAAGCAAAAAAAAAATAAATAAATTAAAAATATGGTTTTTCAATACCCGAAAATAGGGTATTCAAATACCTAGTTCTATACCTGACCCGAACCCGATGCATAGGGTATGGTTTTTATAGATAATACCCGGACCCGAACCCGACCCGGGTATTACCAATACCCGATTTTTCAATACCCGGTCATACCCGAACCCGGGTATTTGAAAAACCCGATTCGTACACCTCTAACCAGAAGGCAAGAAGTGCTAGAGGTGCACAAAAAACCCGAACCCGGAACCGGTTTTTTTAATACCTGGGTTTTTGATACCCGAACCCGTACCCGACCCTACCCGTAGGGTACGGTTAGGGTATGCATTTCAGTACCAAAACCCGTACCGGAACCGGACCCGATTTATACTTGGTAATACCCGAAAACCGGAACCGGTTCCATACCCGGAACCGGGTTTCTCCAATACCCGAAACCGATTTTTTCAAATACCCGATTTATACCCGAAATTACCGGAAAAACACCTGAAAAATACCCGATTTTTACCGGGTATTTTTCGGATTCGGGTCCAGATATTGTCTCTAAAAACCATACCTCAAAAAAGTGCAACCTCATAAAAAATCCAATCTGTACCCGAAAAATACCCAGTAAAAAGTCCGAAAAAACCCGAAAACAACATGAAAATAGGGTTTATTAAATACCCGGAAATAGGGTATTCAAATACCCGGTTCTATACCCGACCCGAACCCGATGCATAGGGTATGGTTTTCAGAGACAATATCCAGACCCGAACTCGACCCGGGTATTGCCAATACCCGATTTTTCAATACCCGATCATACCCGAACCCGGTTCCATACCCGAACCCGGGTATTTAAAAAACCCAATTTGTGGACATCTAAGAAGTGCTAACGTTTGAAGCTGGTCTACAATATGGATTGACCAGAAGCCCAAAACTGATCATTCTCAATTGTGAGAATATTTTGGTTTGAAATCCATTCAAGCCCATTGTAGACCCATATGCCAAATGAAAGTGAAAATTTTAAAAAAGAATCCAACTATTTCTTGTTTTTAGTTGACAAGGGTGTCAGTTCAGTAATGGAGGCGGGCTCGAAAAACTTGAAAGTTGATTAACATGAAACTTGTAATGTTCGAATTCGGGTTTAAAATATCTAATTTTAGTATTTGAATATTGAGCTGAATGCGAAATCATTATTTTCTATTCGAATATTGCATTCAAACAATGCATTTTATTTAAATGGGGTTAGAATTTTTTAGGGTATGAATGTATCATTAGGCATTACTTTTGTTTTTTGTTCAGGTTGATAAAACCAAAAAAATTTATCCAGCTTTTATTTCCCGAATTGTTCCATCACATTCGTAATTCATATATTTATAAAGTAAAAGTAAAACTTAAATCAACCAATAAGTTTAATAAAAATGGGTTTAGAGTGATTGTCAGCTTTTGGTTACAAATTTAAAATCATATTTCCGCACTTTGAAAACCGAAAATTGAATTTTGAGTTTTTGATTTGTTTTGAGCATAAAACTAACTGTGTACTTGCGGTGATACTGTCTTGATAGAATTGTCGATTGAAATTGTGGTTTTAAAAGTTGACTTGTAAGTGGTGTCGGTTAACAAATAATGTGCTTTCACATTTTTTTAGTAGGTTAGCTTTTAAATTGTTAAAAATAGGCAGGTTAAATGGTATTTCGGTTTTTTTTATAAATGAGTATCGGGTATATGGATTTAACTATTAATGAGTTTAGTTTAAAACAGGCTAATTTGTTTAATTATATAAAATAGTTTTACTTGTTCTACATTTTTGTTTTATATTTGTTATTAATTCATTTAATTACATATGTGTAATTTTAAAACTTTTGAATAATGTTTTCTTTAATTTTAAAAGTTCATGGGGTCAGGGTCAGAATTTCAAAGTGGTCACTTGGGATTAAATCACACATATACCAATGAAAATAAAAGGTTCAAACCTTGTTTTCATTAGGTTTTATCAGAATTTTTTGAAGGCCACATGTCAAACACAAACAACAATTTTCATAATCTCGTTGATTAGAAGTAAATTGTTATATCCCTTAGAGTTTTTCGATAATGAGCTCACACTGTTAGGGTATAAAAAAAAATGAAACAATTGCATATATTTACTTCCTAATCAATGCTATGACATGTCATCTGAAGGCCGGGCGTTACCGTTAATAACAAAAACATAATTTTTATATTTTTATATTTGAAGTATAGTTTCTATGACATGTCATCTGAAGGCCGGGCGTTACCGTTAATAACAAAAACATAATTTTTATATTTGAAGTATAGTTTCTATTTATCATAAATGTCTCTCATAATGATCAAGGGGCTCACGTTAGGGGTCTTTAGTAAAACCTATTATGAGTACTTTTGAGTTTTGAAAGAAGTTGACAGTTGTATTTATTATATTTCATATTTCAGTGAACAATATATGTATTTCTAATAATTTAGGTTGTCACAAGATTACGATAACGATCACGTCAATTCCCAAATAATTGTTATCCAAATTATTGGATTTGTTAATTAGTGAGATGAATTGCCGGTGCAACCAAAGAGTGAGTTTGAAATATAATTATATATACATATATATATATATATATATATATACAAATAGCAACTTTGGTTGCATAAAAATTTGTACATGGTGCAATATAATTTGTACCTTTGTTTGACTTAATATATTTTTATTATTTTCAATTTTCTTTTTCACTTATAAACCTACACTTTTTATATTTTACATGTTTGACATTAAACAGTTTTCATTGTCAATCTCAACACTTCCACTTTCAACTTTGGTCACCAATACTTTTCATATTTGATCTTTTTTCATGTAATATTTCAGTCTAAATTTTTTGAGTTTAAGCGATGCAATACGCGTGTGATTCAACCTTTTACGTATTCCCCACCTTTAACAGCATGTCGTGACACGCGGTTCTTAAGTTGGCTTCGTTATTGTTTTCTATGTTTTATGTTTCGATTTATTTTTTGCGTGTTAACACGCGGTAACGGTTGTGTCTTGTTAAATGTTTTTACATGTACTTTTCGTTCGTTTTAAAAGACCCGCAACAAAGCGTGGGTACAATCCTCCTTTTAACACATGTGCTTGATAAAACGTTGCCCCTTCAACATACGGATTCGGTAAAACCTTTCAACGTTACTTTTTACATGTCTTTACGCCTTCGCCGCAACGCGGGGCTAAATACTATTTATTTATATAAATCGCATACTTTCTACTTAAATATAATGCGGAACTATATTCATGCACACAACTCGCTGAGTACATTTAAGGCACGTTGCTTATTATGGAGGGGGCTTTAAAGCCCCTCCACAGTACCACATCACCGCCACATAAGCACCAGGGGCTTTAAAGTCCTTCTACTATTACCGCCCATTACATATATATATATATATATATATATATATATATATATATATATAGGGTTAGGTTAAAATAAAAACCCATTTGAGTTGTGAAAACTCTAGAAACCCATTCTCAACCATATGTTTTTAATTAAAGTTTGAATCTTGTGGTCCACAATTAAATTTAATAAAAAATGTAAACATAAGTATAACTTTTTCTCTTTCCTGAAAACATATATAAAAATTAGTAAAAAAATATTAAAAAATAGCAAAACAATTTTTTTTTCGATGTTTTGTATTAAATGTTACGACATATATTAAGTGTGCAAAAAAATAAAAAAAAACGATGTTACATAGGGTTTTCATAATTCAAATGGGTTTTCATTCTATATTTCCCCTGCATATATATATATATATATATATATATATATATATATATATATATATATATATATATATATATATATATATATATATATATATATATATATATATATAGAAACAGGATCAAATACATTTTATTCTTAACATGAAAACAGTGAGGACCAATTTGCTGTTATTATTAGGTTTATTTTTATAAGTGTTTGCTGTTATTTTTTGTTCGACAATTGTTAATTTTCGATTATGAGACATTATAAGAATTTGCTTATTTATATTTTGTTGTTATTATTAGATTTCTTCTTTTGCTGATATAAGTATTTGTTGTTATTATTTTGTTCTTGATTTTGATTCTTTTGTTGTAATTTTTAGGTTTTTTTCTTTGTTATTATAAATCATTTTTTTTGTTACATGTAATATATGTTGTAACATTTAATACAAAACATCGAAACATAAAAAAAATGTTTTGCTATTTTTTAACATTTTTTTACTAATTTTTATATATGTTTTTAGGAGAGAGAAAAAGTTATATTTATATTTACATTTTTTATTTACTTTAATTGTGGACCATAAGATTTAAACATTAATTAAAAACATGTGGTTGAGAATGAGTTTCTAGAGTTTTCACAACTCAGGTGGGTTTTCATTTTATACTTAGCGCATATATATATATATAGGGAGATGATCAAGAGAAAACTCATCTTTAGAGAAAAAACTTAAAAACTCTTAAAAAATTATTTTTAATTAAAAATAAATAAATATTTTTAAATTTCTGTTTTTGTCTTTATTCTTATATTTTCTTACCCTTTGCTCGAAAAAAATAAAAAATAATAAATAAACCCGCTGTAATGCACATACGTATTACTGTGCGATACCGTTATATTACACATGCGTATTACTATGTACTTTTAAGTTTAATAGTGTTTAATTGCATATATTCAATATTTGTGTATTGTATATGTATAATAGTGTTGTATTACATGAAAAAAAAGTCGATGTAGTGCACATGTGCGTTAATGTTGTATTACACATGCGTACTAATGTGTATTCGATGTGCGTATTAGTCTTATATTGCATATATACAATAGTGTGTATCAAATATATGCAATAGTGTTGTATTCTATGCAATACAAACACTTTTGCATATATATATGCAATGCACACTATTAAACATGTGCACTACACCGACGAAGTTAACGACAAGAGTTTTTTTTTGAACCAATAACAACATATAAGATTAATGGAAAAAAAGCAGAAACTTCAAAAAAAAAAATTTTAAAAAGTTAAAAATAGTTTTTTTATGAGTTTTTAAGTTTTCTCTTTAAAAGAAGTTTTCATTGGATCCCATATATATATATATAGGGTTAGATTAAAATAAAAACTCACTTGAGTTGTAAAAATTCTAGAAACCCATTCCCAACCACATGTTTTTAATTAAAGTTTAAATCTTGTGGTGCACAATTAAAGTTAATAAAAAATGTAAACATAAATATAACATTTTCTCTCTCCTGAAAACATATAAAAAAATTAGTAAAAAAATGTCAAAAAATAGCAAAACAATTTTTTTTAATGTTTCGATGTTTTGTATTAAATGTTACAACATATATTACGTGTGTAACAAAAAAAAATAAAAAAAACAATGTTACACAGGGTTTTCGTGGGTTTTCATAACTCAAGTGGGTTTTCATTTTATACTTTCCCTATATATAGGGGAAGGTTATTGTATAAATTAAATTAACATACTAAACATACAAATAACATAGTGTAATTACAGTTCTTAAGTAGAGTAATTATGATACAAAAAATAAAATAGTGTACTAATAATTACACTACTTATAAACGTAATTACACTACTAACACAGATAATTACTCTACACTATTACGCCAAATTATACTACTTATTTCAACTAGAGTAATTATTTTGTAAGTAGAGTAATTGTAGTATGTGCTTCTTTATCCTAAAATATACTACTGTTTCAACTAGAGTAATTATTTTGTAAGCAGAGTAATTGTAGTAACTGCTCTTCCTCTTCAAATTACACTACTTGTTTCAAATAGAGTAATTACATTGTAGGTAGAGTAATTATTGAATATGTTTCTTCTTCTTCCTCAAAATCCACGAAATTTTCTTCAATTGTAAATATCAATTAGCTTCAATTGATGTATTACTTTGATTCGCTGGTTTCAATTAAGCAATCAGTATATTCAATTTGATTCACAAAATTGTAACCTAGGAATGAACAACAACAATATGAAACGATGATCGACGAGGTCCGGTGGCCAGAATCTGACGGATGCGGATGGTGACGAAATGATAAGCGCTTGACGGTTGGGAGTTTGAGGCGGAGGCGTGGTGGCCAGAGGATCAATTGAATTAGGCGGAGGGGCGGTTGCGTGGTGGGGAATTGAGAAGGTGCTACCGTGGGGAATTGAGAAGGCCGGTGCTACCGTGGGGAATTGAGAAGGTTTTCTTCACTTCGTACGTTTAGCACGTAATTTTGATTTGTATTTGATCTTTATCCTCCTATATATATATATATAATATATATATATATATATATATATATATATATATATATGGGAGGGATAATTTGAGAAACTTGTTTAGTTTTAAAAAACTTAAGAACTTCATTCTTAACCGCACATTTAATTAAATTGATTAGATTATGTGGTTAAGATTAAATATGATTAAAAATTAAAGTATGGGAGAGAATAAATATGTCGACTCGGTGTGTAAGAAATTCTGTAATTTTTTACGTACATGTAACCTACATATATTACGTAATGTAAAAAAATTCAAAAAAAAAAATTGTTACGTTGAGTTCTTTCGAGTTCTTAAAAAAATTCCAAAAAAAATTACGTACATGTAACCTACATATATGTCACAGCCCCCGACCCCTATAACCCGGGAGGGGAGCCGCAAACGTTGAGTGACGGTATCGGTGTTTTTAAAATAATTTGGAGCGGAATATCTTAACAGAACCGTAGTTAGGAAAAATGATCAGAGTTGTAAAAACACCATAATTCTTATTTCATAAACTGGGATAAAAACCCATTTTTAAACAAACATAAGTTTTATAGGGATAAACCCTAATTTACAAAACACGTTTCTTTATTTTTGTGACAAGCCACTTATTTAAGTTGTAAGTTCGCAGGCATCATTCCTTTGTCTCTAACAAGTCACCTGAAACATGTTTAAAAATATTTGATCAGCAAGAAATACTGGTGAGTACATTCATTTATAAATGACACATTTTACAGTTACAGCATTAAGATGTTTTTACATCTGCCTGCTTACAAATTACCGAAAGGTACTTATCACTCGACCGTATCTGTGACTGTGGTCATATTACTTATTGGCTAACACTTGTCCAAAAAGTAATGTGTAATAGCCTAATAGGCAAGACTTGTATACAAAACCCCACAATACCGCTAGTAACCATCTCGTCACTTGTCCAAAAAGTAATGTGTAATAGCCTAATAGGCAAGACTTGTATACAAAACCCCACAATACCGCTAGTAACCATCTCGTAAGTCTACAGAGACTTAATCACTGTAATGTAATTTAAATCTTTTGAAAATATTTAAACTATCCATCATGAGTTTGATGGTTTTGGAAAAGCATCATGACAGTGTTGGAAAATCAATTGTCTCACGCAAATATGAGTTATACAAAAATTCGAATGTCTCACCTTGCAAGTTTATATTTAACAAGACTTTTGGTGTTAAGCACCTAGATTAAACACAATATAGTATATCTCTATTAGTATAAACCCATATCATAACGATAATCACGAGACATGAAACTTTACACGATAGCACAATGTCATACCTTGGTTAGGTAGAGCTTTTGTATTCGTGTTATAAAAGTTCCTTTCGATCGGAGAGGTACCGCTACAATTACTTGGTATAATACTAGTCTTATATAAGAAAATTTTAGAGAGAGATCAAAAGTTTTTGAACGATTTGTGCAGTCCAAGATGCCTCCCTATTTATACTCGAAATTGATCATCTTCGCGTATCGCGAAGTTGCAGTAGGGTTGTCGAGTCAGCCCTAGCTATGCCACGTGGCTCGACACGTGTCAGGTGACGTGTCAATACTGCATAACTTTCACATCACAACTTCGCGTATCGCGAAGAAGCTTAAGCATACTCCTTCGCGTATCGCGAAGGTGCAAAAACACTAAGATATGACATTGCACCATCAAAGCGCCAAATTGCGATGTGGGACAAGAGTTAGAAATCCTATTTATACCATGGTGAAAGCCTTCCATTTTCTTTCCTCCATCAATGTAGGATGAAATTTTCCTTTATAATTTCCATTCTTCCTTTTATTTCTTCTCTTTTCTTTTTCATTTCTTCATTTCTTTTTGATTATTTTATTTCTTATTATGGTTTGTTATAATATATATATAGAGTTAGGTTAAAATAAAAACCCACTTGAGTTGTGAAAACTCTAGAAACTCATTCTCAAACACATGTTTTTAATTAAAGTTTGAATCTTGCGGTACACAATTAAAGTTAATAAAAATGTAAACATACATATAACTTTTCTCTCTTCTAAAAACATATATAAAAATTAGTAAAAAAATGTTAAAAAATAGAAAAACATTTTTTTTTTATTTTTCGATGTTTTGTATTAAATGTAACAACATATATTACATATGCAAAAAAAAAAACTATGTTATATAGAGTTTTCGCAACTTAAATGTGTTTTCATTCTATACTTTCCCTATATATGTGTGTGTGTGTGTGTGTGTGAGAGAGAGAAAACACATGGCCCCCTATTTTTTCCTTTACCATTGGTCTTCACCACACCACCCCCACCCTTATCGCTCCCTTATACTGCCCCTCTGCGGTGTTCCCCCCTTTACCGCCCCTAAGCCGCCCTCGACCAAGCCCATAGCATGCAGCCTAATAAGTTGAAATGCTTATATAATAAGTCTTGAAACTTAATAAAATGTATATATATTTATTCATTTGCATAGATATTGATGTAGATATATAAGTTATTGTCCTCACGTGTTCATCGATCAGTTTCAACAAAGCATTTTATTTTTCACAAAAACACATATTGTATCTTTTCATTACAAATAAAAAAGAAATATGAAATTCTGGGTCATGTATGAAGATGTATACTTTAGAGTTTACACAATAAAGATCAACACCAAATATTGCATAAAGTGGAAGTGGTAATAAGCTTGCACTTTCTTCTTCCTTAGTATTGCAAAAGAAACATTCAATATTCTGAAATGAGTATGCGCATGAGTGCATCATTGTTTCAAAAACGTATGTACGTTTTGATGCTAATTTTACATGTCTTGATCATGAACATTAACGTCAATTATATACCGACAATAAGTTGACACAAATTAGCGTTGACATGTGCATTATTAACAATAAAAAATGGCTTAATTGACGCAAAATGTCGAGCAGTTGGAGGGGATGACTCAAGCAATTCCAAATACATCGCCATCATTCAAATGGTAAACTAAACTTGGTCGGCCTTTTAATATTCGTTTCATTCATTAATTAAAAAATCTCCCTAAGCTTGAGCAATTTGTAGTATCTTTTTGCTTTGGTCAAGATTATGAACATATTTTGATTTGGTCGTACAATCCATATCATTGACTAATGTTTGAGTTTTTGTCTACTTATCTTATTTTTTCTTTTTACCATGGATTTTGGTAAGTGTAGCAAATCCCTAGCTTTTTTTCTTTTATTATTTTAACGACAAAGATAAAATAAATAACTCCGCAAGATTCTGAACAATAGACGGATCCAAGCTACAGACGGATTCAAAATAAAGCACTAAACCCCTTTCCGGAAACATTGAAAATAAAGTTAAATTTTAGGGTGTGTGTTTGTCGTTCCAAAAAATAATGTGTATTTATACTGAGATGTGTGTATGTGTTCTCTTTAATTCGACAGACCTTTATATTTTTCTGAAAAAATACGGAGCAATGGTTAAGGAAAAAACTAGTTTGGAATTTGATATGCAAGAAACAACGGCCTTTCCTTGACACTGACAATCAAAAAAGGGGCCAATGAATTAAAAAAAAGGCGAGACTAGAGAACATGCAACCATATTATGCCAAGATTCCAAAGGCGTAGGTGGTGATCACATGAAATTAAGTAAATAGTGTGTATGTGTCCATGCTTTTTAAAGTGGTCCATGAGATTAGCAGCCTAGCAAGCTCTTGTAGTGATGATATGCTTTGTTTGTACATATAATTAATTAATATTGCAAAAGTCATGGGGCTTTGATTGGGACATGCACTGTTAATTAATTATCACTTTAATGTGGACAATATAATGAACACAACCATTGGGCTGTGTTGGTTTGATAAAGTAATTACTTTTACATTCTCAGTTGGACATCATGGGGTAAGTTAACTAGTGTAATCCTCGACCAAGTGGTTGTTGGTATAAATCTTGTGGAGTGTAGCTGTGATAGATTTACGTGTACTTTAAACCATGTGGAACTGAAACTATGAATTTTATAAATTTGCATCCTTAAATAACATTTACGAAGCCTAATTAACATGTAATCTTGGTCATTCAGCACAAAAATAACCTTATAAAAATTATGGGTAGTTTATATCTACACTTGTTTAATAGTTTATAAAAATAGCCAAATAAATATTTCTTAGAATTATGTACAGTTTGTCAGTTTATATCTAAACTTGTTTATGAGCCGCAAAGAGAGAGTGCTATAAGGGAAGATTTCACTTTGACACAAAAGTAGAATTGTAATTGATTTGCTTAAATAAAGAATTAATAATTACAAAAATTGCATTCTTGCGCTAAAGTAAGAAACTTCATACAGTAGAAACTCAATAAATTAATACTCGATTATTTAATAAACTCTCTAAGATAATATTTTTTGTCGGTCCCGACTCGGGGATAGGGTGCTAAATTAATAATTCGCTAAAATTATAAGATAATACATTTTTAATAATTTCTTTAGACCCCATATAAAATATAAATTAATAATTCCTTATATATAGCATATTACATGAATGATTTATGAAGGTTTCTTAAAAAATGACTCAATTGTCTTTTGTTTTTTGTTGAAATCAATTTCCCCTTGAATCTCGTCTCTAATTTTCCTTAGCATGGTAAGAACTTCTGGTGTTGTTTTCTCATAGCTCAACAAGAAATTGTTCAATGTGATTGCCGCTTTAATAGCTTCGTTTCGCGAAGGGGGCTCAATTGTAGAACTTTCATCATCGATATCATCTTTATTAATTCCAATAACGCTTTCAATAATTTCTTCATCAGTCAACAACTATGCAACTACATTTTCTTCTGGGAGAGTCAGAACATCTTCGACATCCATTGCATTGCGATAACCCAACTCTTTGATCAAATTCTGGAGTTCTTGAGTGCTTTCACCACCTTCATCTGAGTTCTCAAAAGTCATGTTATCTGTTGATCGAAGTTTACAATGACGAAAGCAATTCGCAATTGTATTTGCATGAACATCCATAGTCCATGCTGAAATTGCAAGATTTATTGCATCTAATACATTTATTTTTGCTGGATTTGGAACCCCTAATTCATAACCCTCCAAAAGACTTCTATAAAATCGACGACGATAATGCATCTTAAAAGCTTCTAGTTTCTTAGGCTCGGGCTCTTTGGTTATATAAATTAATATTACTAATTTATCGATTAATTAATAACTCTTTTAATTAATAAATTTTTGTGGTCCAAAGTGTATTATTTTATAGAGTTTCTACTGTATATTATATTATGAGTAAGCGTTAACTAATTAAAAATGACTAAAAACTATTTGCCTAATTTAATGCTAATTAGCATGTATAGCATTTCAAATCTAGCATACTGGTATCGCCCTGTACTAGTATCCACACTGATTTAACTAATTTTTTATTCGTACAGGTACCGGTACCAAGAGATCATTGGAGATTAAAAAAGAGGGGTACAAAAACAGGTATCGTATTGAAATATCTGTACTCGTACTCGTACCATATCAATAAATTCAGTACAGGTATTGATACTCGTTTTATTGATTTTTGGTATGACTACAATCGAGTACCGGCACTGATACGTGTATTGTACCAATCTCATTTTTATCACAGAAAGCTCTTTGCATTTAATTGGAATACCCGACCAGAATCACCCACAGTTGTCTCCATTTTCTTTTTTTATTTATTTAACTTAAATATTATTTTAGTGGCGAATGTGTGGGTACACATTGTTAGTCCGGATACGAATGAGGCTTTTAGAGAAAAGGTACAAACAGCTAGTATATCAAACAAGATAAAATATAAAGTGATTGAGATGATTTGGGTATGTGTAAAGGAGGCAGATAATGACGTGAAGCCATCACTGTTAGAAGGTGTAGAGGCAGACCCAAACTAAAATGGGATAAGCGAGCTATGAAAGATTTGCTAGAGTTGCACCTCTCTAAAAACATGGTTCGCGATATGAGTTTGTAAAAATGTAGAATTTTTACTATGGATTTTTAAGGGATGATTGTCTTAGATGATTAGTTTCTCCTTCATGTACTTTTAGTAGACTTTGCAAGTGATTTTCTTCATGTTTATGTGTCCATATGTTGTTACAATGACATATTTGTTCCTATTTTACTATGTTTTTTTAACTATTTCTTTTGTTACTAGTAGGCTAGTAGCTTTCTATTTCTATGGTTTTAGTTTTGTTTGTTTGTCTGTTGTCTATTTTAGTGCTGAAGGCCTCTTTCTTCGAATCAATCTCTCTATTCTCACATATAAATGTGAGGTTCGTCTAAATCTCCCACTTTCTAAATCCTGCTAATAATTTTGTAATTTATGAAATATATTGTGCGGTTATTAATTTATGGGAAAATTTCCAAAATAGCCCTATTTTGAAAATAGATTCCAGTTTTGTCCTCCAAACTTAATAATTCCAAAAATAGCCATCTATAACTCGTCTTTGGCCATGTGTTAGGAAATCTAACACGTCTTTGACGACATGTTTTGACAAAACATGTCGTCAAAGACGTGTTAGATTTCCTAACACATGGTTAAAGATGAGTTAGGCCTTTAAACACGTAGTCAAAGATACGTTGGCATCAAACACATAGTCAAACATATGTTAGCTTTTTGTTTGTTTTTTTAATACTATATTTTTATAACTAGTTTTACTTATATTTGTTTTTCTTTTATAACTTTTAATATATAAAATTTTATATTATTTCGAATATACCGACTTGAAATGTTTACTTTTATCTACGAACCGACATAAATTTTATTTAAAACCGAGCGGGGTCAAATTTTATTGAACATTTCAATATTGATTTGGTACGGCTCGAGTTTGAGTAAATTTATGTCGATCCCTAGGTAAAAGTATGCATGTCTTGTCGGTATATTCGAAATAATATAAAACTTTATATATTAAAAGTTATAAAAGAAAAACAAAATATAAGTAAAACTAGTTATAAAAATATAATATTAAAAAAAAACAAACAAAAAGCTAACATATATTTTACTATGCGTTTGATGCTAACATATCTTTGACTACGTGTTAGGCCTAACTCATCTTTAACTGCGTGTTAGGAAATCTATCGCGTCTTTGACGATATGTGTTAGCGTCTTTAACCATGTATTAGGAAATCTAACGCGTCTTTGACGACGTGTTATGCTAACACGCCGTCAAAGACGCGTTTTAATACGCTGTCAAAGACGCGTTATATTTTCTAACACATGGTTAAAGACGAGTTAGAGATGGACATTTTTGGAATTATTAAGTTTGAGAGATGAAGAAACGTGGATCTACTCACTGGTAGCAGATCTACTTTCCTCGGGTGTGATTAAACTATTTCACCGATGGTTCTTCTGGATCCGAGTTCTTCCACCTACAAAATGAACAGCGCCGTTACTTACCCCTCAGAAAGGGACAGAGGGGTCCTCTTTGGGGTAACCCTCCGGCGTGAGAATCAGTATCTTTTGGAGAAGATAATATTGTTGTATGTAAGTGAATCTCAAGAGTATTGCTGAATCGCTGAATACTCTTGATTTGTGTGACTGTGTGTTTTCTCTGTAACTGACTGTGAGTGAATATAATTCAATATGATTGAATGTGATATCACTGCTTGTAACTGTCAATGATTGAGTGTGAATGAATGTGTCATCAAAGTGGAGTTGATGCTGTATTTATAGTGCTAGGGTTTCCACTGGTTGGGCTCAGCCTCGTTGGCCTCCTCCAATCGCACTGCGCCATGTGTCCTCTGGGACACCTGGCGCTTTCTCGTTGGTTGTAATCATGTGGTAGCACATGTGTCATGCTGAGTTGTCGACCTTTCATTTGGCAGCTGTCAATATCAGCATATTCTTACTCCTTAAAAAGATGCCTTCTAGAAGATTGTCTGACGTGCACAATCAAGGTTGCCCTAATCCTGACTTGAATAAGGACGAGGTTGATTATGTGCACGTGTGATATGCGCCCATCCTGAGGATGCGCGAAGTCTTCTTTTTATTCTCACGCGCAGATATTTCATGCGCAGGTGTGATATGCACGAGCGTGTGATATGCGCCGCGCGATAGTGCGCCGCGCGCATATGCGACGCGCGAGCATATGTGATGTGCAAGAGCATGTGATATGCGCCGCGCGTTGATGCGCCGCGCGCATATGTGATGCGCGAGCATATGATGCCTGAGCATGTTTTGTATGCGCCATGCGCCTAGGTTTTGGCTTTGTGCCTTCATAATGTCTTTTATCTTGTGGGTTGACCCGCCTTGCTTGGTGTTGAGGCGGGTACATACCTCTTCAAGCCCCCCCAGTCTAATGTGTGTCTTATCTCGCGCGAGCGTGGTAAGATAGGTATTAGACTCACTGAATTGTCCATTTATAGGGGGTTTTGTCGTTTTGTTGGTTGTTTCCATCATCGCGCGAAGTTCTATCCCCTTTGTCGAAAACCAAAGGTCCAAACACGTGGTTGGTTGGTGGTGACGTGCGCCGTAAACGTGTCAGAGGTTTCGTGTGCTCGAGGTGCTACAGTTGCCTTTCACGTCCCCTCACAGCTGTCCTGAACACGTGTTGCACTCGCATTGGTTAGTACCTGCGAGTGGGGGCGCGTCACTGTGCCGTGGCAGGTCGGTTACAATTTTATGTCCCCTCACACAGCTGTTAGGGACACGCGTCACTCCTTCGTTGGCTTGCACCTGCGAGTGGGGGCGCGTGGAATCCGATCAGCTGCCATTTTTCTCTCTCCTGGTCCTATAAAAGCAGGCCCTTATGAAATTTTTATGCTCATCTTTATTGTTGTTCAAATTCGAATTCCTGCTTTCACATTCTTATTTGAGTGTTTACATCGATTCGAATCCTCGATTATCGGCTATTACAGTTGTATGTCTGATAGTTCATACTCGTCTAGCCCTTCAATCACCTCCGTTGCCTCTCGAAGACGCCGTGTGAAATCTGTGGTGATGTCGACATTGAAGCAAAAGGGGAAGGGGAAGAAGGTTGTTGAAACCACATCGGAGGAAGTAGGGAGGACCAAGGCCACCAAAAGGTGGAATGAAATCCCCTGCAAATTGAAGCAGGCGGATCTCGACAACCTCATCACCTCTCAGGGGTTTCCCACCCTGTTTGGCTGCATGTTGCCTAGGTCCGGGCAAACGGCGGCGAACCCGCCTGCCGGCTATATATCCCTATATAGCCACTTTTTCACCCACTGCAACCTTCGTCTCCCGATGACAAGGTTTGTGGGTGCACTGTTGAAGTTCTATGGGATTCACATATCCCAAGTCCATCCGTTTGGACTCGTGCGCGTGACTCACTTTGAGTTCATGTGCAAATCCCAGCGCGAGGAACCCACTCCTCGGCGCTTTCAATATTTTTATAAGGCCAAGATCCAAGACAATTGGATCTCTTTTATTCCTCGCAGTCAGAAGGTGAAGTGCTCCACTGTTTCATTCAAGAGCCTTCATGACTGGTCAGAGAGGTTTTTTTACATTAAGGCCGGTGTGATCCCCATCCGTATGACTATGCGCTCTATCACTTCTGCGCCTGCGGATGAGGGTGTCCTCAAGAACCCAACTGGCGCATGGGTTAAGAAACTGACCGCCGAACCATCCCCCGCGAAGAAAATTTGCGAGGAGGCGCTGGTTGGGGTCGGCATGAGCAGGCTCTGGGCCGACAGCGCGCTTGAGCCCGTTATCCAAGTCGACGGGTTGTGTAAGTTTTTTTTTTTTTGTTTTTTTTTTTTTTTTTTTTTTTTTTTTTTTTTTTATTGCGCTAACATCCTTCTTTTGCTGATATCATTTAACTCGTCTTTGCGCAGTCACCAAGGATTACATCCTTGCCGCTTATGATGAACATGTGGAGGGCGGCTCCGTCGAACTTGGCATTGGGGAGGTTGGTTTCCCGGATCGCTTCGATGACATGTTCATCCCAGTGGATCTGGATTTTGACTTTGACGGTGACGCGCCTGGTAAGCCTTCGCACTCTTGCTCATTCCTTTAGAAGACCCAAGCTTATTAACAGTTCTGTCGCTTGTTTTTGTAGATGCGCTTGAAAACTACGAGCTAGAGCTCGCGGAAGAGGAGGAGGAGGAGGAAGAGGAGGCGCCTCTACTAAAGCGCAAAGCTAAGGGGAAATCTGGCGCAGGGGCCAGTAAGAAACAGAAGAAAGAGGACACCCCTGTCGCTCATCCCCATGCTCAAACGAAAAGACCTAAGGAAACCACAAAGGTTTCTTTAAGTTCTCTGCCTGTGAGAGTGGGCAGACCTCCTGTCCACTTGAGGCATGGTGCCGTCGCCTCCTCCGTTCGCGCTGCTGAAGAGAAAAGCCGCGCCGCGCCTGCAACAGGTATACTTTGCCTATCTTCATCTGATTGAGTTGTTATTAAACCGTTGGTTATTTGAATGTTTGCAGAGCCGGCGACGGTAACAGATCAGCCGCAGGCGGCACAAGGTGCTACGGCTGCGCCGGGGACTCCATCGAAGTCCCCTGTTCTACCCTCTGAAAAGGGTAGAATGAATTTTATGGCGATGTTCGACGCGCGAACAGAGTTGCGCCAAGGTAAGTGTTGCACATTTGTCCTCTGAATTTTCCTTTTGGACTTAGTCATAAACCATTTTTCCTTGTTTATTTGTTCATAGGAGTTGTAGCTGGCACAACAGTTGCTGGTGATACTCCTGGCGCCGCTTCCGGCGCCGCTGGTTCTGGTCCTGCTCCTGCTAGTGCTGAGTCTCCCCTTATTGGGATTACCAAGGAGCAGGAGACGGTGTTGCGCGCCGAACTGGCGGCGTCGAGACCTCCTTCGCCTCCTCCTGCACGTAGCCCTCCCCGCGAGGCTGGTTTGGAGCCTTCCAGGTCGCCGCAGAAGAGGCCTGTTGAAGGAGACGAGGAGGACGAGGGGGTTCAAGGTGAAGACTCCTTAGGAGATCGCGCCAGCCCTGCGATGCCGCAAGTGTTCGCAGCGCAGACCTCTGGTGGGGCTGGCGCTGACTTTCCTGCTTCATCCCCGCAGGTATGTATTGATTTGTTGGTCCGCTGCGCGTATCTCCCTATAAGTATGTTTTATGACTTAGAACTTTTCCTACATTTTTGCAGGAAGGTGACCACGTTTACCGCCCGAGATGGAATATTAATGAAGAAAGTTCCTTTCAATCCATGGGCGTATGCGAGGACTTCTGGGCTCATGCCGTGCCTCCTACTGAAAGGAGGTACCAAGAGGAGCGCACTCGCGCGGACTTGCTGAACGACCATGTTTTCGCTGGGTCGGCTTTTTTCTCTGCTTCCCAAGAGCTTCGTCGTGATTATATTAAAGTACGCGACGCTCTTGTGGAAGCCCAGCGAGAAGCTAAGGTGGCCGCCTGGAACTTGTCTGATGCTCGCGCGCGAGCTGAGAAACTCCAGGCGGAGCTCAGTGAAAACCGAGCAAGTGCCAACACCGCATACATCAAGCGCGGGCATGAGCTCCAGGCTGCGCGGGAGAAGCAGCAGTTGGCGGAGGCCGAAGTTGCCAAGTACGCGCGCAGAGTGCGTGTCTTGGAACAGCAGGCCGAGGCGCGTGACCAAGCTATCATCCAGAGTATTACTGAGAAATCATCGTTGGAGAGCGAGGTTGCGCGCCTTAAAAGGGATTTGGCGGCCGCGCAGGCCGATAGAGATGAGGCCTTGGCCACGGCGGCGTCCAGCCAGGAAGCACTTGGTGCTGCGCAGGCGGAGAAAGAAAAAATTTTGGCGGCAGCAGCGTCTGACAAGGAGGAACTAAAAAAGGCTAAGGAAACTGTTGAGTTATTAAACTCTCAGGTTCCTGCCCTCGAGACGTCTGTTGCTGGCCTCGCGCAGGATCGCCAATGGCTGGTGTCACAGGGCATGGCTCGCTGCGCTTTGGCGATGAAATATTCCTCCGAGTTTCAAGCCCTTGTGATGGACTGCAATGCCGCCGCGCGCTTGGTTGGCCGAGCTGAAGGGTTTACGGATGGGTGTGAGTATGGCATGTTGAGGAAGAACCCATCCGAGTACCCTTACAAGTTCGATGCGGCCTGCGCGGACATGGCCGCGGTGGGGGAAAAGTATATGAATACTCCCATCCCCATCCTTATGCAGGTACCTTGATCTTAATGAGTTTTACTTTACTAACTTTTCTAAGTGTTTGTACTCATTACTTTTCTAATGATTTACAGATAGCTGCGCTTGCTGACCAGCCCGACCTCGGCGCACTAAAGAAGTTGCTTGATGATTGCGAGAGGGCTGGTGGCGATGATGGTGGCGCGGGGGATGTTGCCCCTGCCAGCGGCTCTGGCGCGGCGAAAGAATCTGCTCGTGACACCGTTGTGATCGAAGACTCCAATGAGGAGGAAGAACTTGACTATGGTCAGTTCGGAGATGAAGAGCAGACCGCGCCAGATGCTGCGCGAGATGATGAGGATGATGAAGCGGCTGACGTCGACGTGGAGACTTGAGAAGCCTTCATCAAATTTTGTATATTTATCTTTTATACTTGTAGTTTGTAACTCATCATACTTGTAAATTTCGATCCAATGAAATGAAACTTGTTATCTCCTTTTCGTATCTTGCGCATTTCCATTCATCTCTTCATGTTTGGTTGTATAGATATAAGATATGCTTGAACGTTAAAATAAGAACAAGGTTGTAAGGAAATTATTTACTTAACCTCTGTTCTATTTTGTTTGTGGCTCTCGCAGTATCTTGCTCATGCTGACATGCGCGCTAATTTTTCGTTATTTCTTTTTCGCGCGTTCGTGTCACGCGGTATGGAAGTATGAGTTTAGCCATTACATGTCAGCTTGTGTTACTCAGATATCCACTATGGTTCCGCGCGCGGCCTCGACCTGAGACCTTAACATGATATGGCATGTACTTTGCCTTAGTTTTGTTTAAGGATTTTTATGATCAGGCTGCGCGGGGTGTAAGATGGATGTATGTGAGTGTTTTGAGCTAAGGCTCTTTGTTTTGGGCTAAGGCCCTGACGATTTTAGAGTTAAGACTCATTAACGTGTTTGAGCTAAGGCTCATAATTTTGGGCTAAGGCCCTGACGTTTTAGAGTTAAGACTCTTTAACGCGTTTGAGCTAAGGCTCGCGCATGTATGTTTTACTTCGCTTTATTTTGTTTTGAAGTCAATATAATGTTGTCATATTGTTCCAATTTAATAAAGGAAGTGTGAAACATGTATGCAAAAGTAATAGAACCAATATTGAAAGATAGCGCGAATCATCATTCATGATGGCTTAAAAGCCTTGATTACAAATTTGAACTTTTTACATGAAGCATTTTCTAAGTTGTGCCGCGTTCCACGCGCGCGGTATCTTTTTTCCGTTCAAATCTTTTAAAGCGTACGCGCCTTTCCCCAGATCTTCTGAAATTTGATAAGGTCCCTCCCAATTGGGGGACATTTTTCCTGGGGGTATTGCGCGACTAGCTTCATTGTTTCGAAGGACAAAATCATTTTTCTTGAAGTGGCACTCTTTTACGCGCTGATTATAATATTTTTCCAGCTTTTTCTTGTATCTGGCCTCAGTAATGATAGCCGCTTCTCTGCGCCCTTCAAGCAAGTTAAGGTCCAATCTTCTTTCGCGGTCGTTATCAGTTTTGCTCATCATGAGTACCCTATGGGATGGGCATCCAATTTCCGCTGGGATCATAGCCTCTGTCCCATAGGTTAGGCTGAACGGGGATTCGCCATTGCTAGTTTTGCTTAATGTCCTGTGCGCCCACAAGACATTAGGTAACTCTTCGACCCAAGAATGGGATTCTCCCTCCAATCTTTTCTTCAGCCCATTTAGTAAACTTTGATTCGCGCGCTCCACTTGGCCATTCCCTTGAGGATGGTAAACGGACGTGAAGATTTGGTTGATGTGCAATTCTTTGAGCCAGCTTGACATCTTCCTGTCAGTGAATTGTTTGCCATTGTCGCTCACAATTTCCATAGGAAGGCCAAAACGGCAAATGATGTGGCTCCAGATAAATTGCTTCATCGCCTCAGCTGTGATTTTTGCTAGTGGCTTGGCTTCAACCCATTTTGTGAAATAGTCTATCGCCACTACCAAAAATTTCACTCGCCCTTGCGCTTGCGGCAGGGGCCCCACAATATCAATGGCCCATTTGTGAAAAGGCCATGCTGAGGTGACTGGAATCAAGTTGTTTTTTGGACGCATGGTGTTTGGCGCGTAGCTCTGACATGCCTTGCATTTTTGGATTTCTTTTAGCGCATCCAAGTACATGCCTGGCCAATAGTAGCCTGAGCTCATCGCCTTGGCAACCACCATGCGCGGACCAGCGTGAATTCCACAGATTCCTTCATGAATCTCCCTAATCACATAGCTTGCTTCTTCAGCATCCAGGCATTTCATGAGCGGTCCAAGATAAGAGCGCCGATACATTGTACCATCAAGTAATTCATAGTTCTGCGCCTTGTGTCTTATCTTTCTCGCCTGAGCGCGATCGTCCGGTAACTTTCCCTCCTTCAGGAATTCCATTATTGGAGTTATCCAGGATGAGGGGGTTGTATGAATTACAAGGACTGATTGCGTTTGTACTGACGGGCTACTCATTATTTCCACCCTGACATCTTTGCCAAAGTGATCAAAATTAGTTGATGCCATTTTACTCAACGCGTCAGCAGACTTGTTTTCGCTGCGCGAGATGTGTATGATTCTGAAGAAGTCAAACTGCTCAACGAGCTTTTTTGCCTGCTCTAGATATAGAGGCATTGTGTTCTCCTTGGCGTCATATAGGCCGTTGACCTGAGCCGCTACCAAGTAAGAATCAACATGAGCCTCTAGCCTTTTAACTCCAAACTTGCGCGCAATGCGCAGACCAGCCAGCAGGGCTTCATACTCAGCCTCATTGTTGGTACTCTTGAAGTCCAACCTAATAGCATAAGTATATTCATGATTATCAGGGTCCACCAGTTTGAGGCCTGCGCCGGACCCCTCGTTGTTTGAGGCTCCATCCGTGAATAGCCGCCAAACATCTTCTTCATCATTTGCTCGCGGAGGATCTACCTCGCGCTGAGCTTCTTCCACCTTTCCCTCTGGGATTTCCGTGATGAAATCCGCTAAAACTTGACCCTTTATTGCTGGACGGGGCTTATAGGTGATCGTGTGTTCACCTAATTCCAGCGCCCACTTTGTCAGCCTTCCGGAGAGCGCGGGACGCCGCAAGACTTGCTGGATGTTGTAATCAGTCAGAACTTCAATAGGATGACCATTGAAATATCTATGTAGCTTGCGCGACGCGTGTGTTAGTGACAAAACTAATTTTTCCATGATGGAATAGCGCGTCTCAGGGTCTGTGAGCACTCGACTCACATAGTATATTGGCGTTTGGATCCCCTTGCGATCCACCAATAATACTGCGCCAATGGCGCGATCTCCAGCTGACAAGTACAATGTAAGGGTTTCGCCAGGAAGTGGGGCTGTGAGCGCGGGCAGCTTTATGAGACATTCTTTTATCTCATTGAAAGCTTGCTCAGCCTCAGGCGTCCACTTGAATTGGCTCTTCTTCAAACAGTTCCTCAAGGTGTTAACGAATGGAGTAGATTTGCTGGCGTGGTTCGCTAGGAACCTGTTGATTGACACCAATCTACCATTCAGCTTCTGAACCTCTTTCATGGTGGATGGTGAAGGCATGTCAAGGATGGCTTCCACCTTCTCAGGATTCACCTTGAAACCCTCCTTAGTGACCATTACACCAAGAAATTTCCCCTCTTCCGCGCCAAAAGTACATTTGCTCGGGTTGAGCTTCATGTTAACTTCCGTTAGGCGCTGAAGAGTTTCCTCGATGTCGTTGAGCATTTGTCTCTCCTCCCTGCTCTTGATCACCAAATCATCGACGTAGACTTCTAGATTTCTTCCGATTTGTTCACTGAAAACCGAATCCATAAGTCTCTGATAGGTTGCGCCCGCATTCTTTAAACCAAAGGGCATTTTTGTGTAACAAAAAACACCCTTGTCGGTTCTGAAGGCCGTCTTGTCTTCATCCTGTGGTGCCATTTGAATCTGGTGATAGCCTTTGTAGGCATCCAGGAAACATTTGAGCTTGAATGGCGCCACGGAGTCCACCTTTGCGTCGATGTTTGGTAGTGGGTAACAGTCTTTCGGACATGCTTTGTTGAGGTCCTTGAAGTCAATACACATCCTCCATGACCCGTTGCTTTTCTTTACCATCACAGGATTGGCTACCCACGTCTGGTATCGGATCGGGCGGATAATGTTTGCGCGCAACAAGTCCTCAACTTGCTCATTCATGGCCTTCGCCTTTTCATCCCCCATGATTCTCTTCTTCTGAGCAATTGGCTCCACCGACTTGAACGTGTTAAGAGAGTGTTGCGCCAAGTCTCGCGGGACCCCAGTCATATCGGAGTGTTGCCACGCGAAGACCGACATGTATTTTGTGAGCAACCTTTTCACTCTCAATCTTGTGTCGTCTGAAATGGTAGCGCCAATTGTGACCGTTTGGTCGGGGAATTTTGGGTTTAAAATCCACTCCTCTGGCGCATTGTCCGCCGTTGGAAGTTTCATTCTCCCTTCCCGCGGCGTGGTTGTCACTGCGCACAAATGATCGCGGTAAACAAATGCTACGCCTGTTGGTGTAGGGATCCCCAATGCGCCGTGCGCTGGCGATGGTACAGCATTAAATTGGGCAATTGTTCCCCTACCCAGGATCATATTGTGGCATGACGTGGTGGGCAAGACCAAGAAGTTGACAACTTCGGCTCGCTTGTGCTCATCATCCCCCATAGTTAGTTCAAACTGAATCTGGCCTAGGGGATGTATGATTTCATTTGAGACACCACAGATTGGTGCGTTCACAATTTCGAGCCGAGCTTGGTCTGCCGGGTCTAACTTTCTGAAACACTGCTCATACATAATGTCAGATTCGCTTCCAGTGTCCACCAGGACCTTTGACACTTCGTAATGAGCAATGTGTGTGGTAATGACGAGAGGACTGCTTATTGAAGGGCCTCCCCTGATTCTTGGGAAGATGACTTGCTGCTCGCGCCAATCTCCGTGAATTTGCGCGCTTCTCTTTCTTGACGTCTGCCCTTGTCGTCCCCCCTCAGCCACACAGATTCTTTTGTACTTCTTGCTGGCAGAGGCTCCCTCCGGTTGCTCATCTTCTATTCTTTGGTTTTTCACCAAGTGAGCCAGCCTGCCAGACTTTACATCCTTCTCGATCGCATCCTTTAAATGATGGCATGCGTCGGTGTTGTGGCCCGGGGACCTGTGAAATTCACAATATTTACCACTGTTTTGCGGCCCCTTGTAGTGTAGTTGCTTGGGAGGCTTGAATTGGACATTCTCAGTACTTAACACCTGTGAAGGTGTTTTAGTGAGGGGAGTCCATATTCTTGGCAGAGGTCTGCTAGGATCTCTGCCGCCCTCCCTCTTGTCACCCTCCCCGTGTTTACGAGCATCCTTTTGGGGCTGGGGTGAGCTTGGTTGCGCTTGTTTTTCCGCGGAAGAAAAACTTGTTGGCTGCAACCTGGACCATACAGAGTTCTGTTTGGCCCTCTTCTCTTTGCTGCGCGGTGATTCAGCCTGATGCGCTCTTTCTCTTGCCCTATCTTGGGCAATCTGTTTCTCATGGTGTGATTAAACTATTTCACCGATGGTTCTTCTGGATCCGAGTTCTTCCACCTACAAAATGAACAGCGCCGTTACTTACCCCTCAGAAAGGGACAGAGGGGTCCTCTTTGGGGTAACCCTCCGGCGTGAGAATCAGTATCTTTTGGAGAAGATAATATTGTTGTATGTAAGTGAATCTCAAGAGTATTGCTGAATCGCTGAATACTCTTGATTTGTGTGACTGTGTGTTTTCTCTGTAACTGACTGTGAGTGAATATAATTCAATATGATTGAATGTGATATCACTGCTTGTAACTGTCAATGATTGAGTGTGAATGAATGTGTCATCAAAGTGGAGTTGATGCTGTATTTATAGTGCTAGGGTTTCCACTGGTTGGGCTCAGCCTCGTTGGCCTCCTCCAATCGCACTGCGCCATGTGTCCTCTGGGACACCTGGCGCTTTCTCGTTGGTTGTAATCATGTGGTAGCACATGTGTCATGCTGAGTTGTCGACCTTTCATTTGGCAGCTGTCAATATCAGCATATTCTTACTCCTTAAAAAGATGCCTTCTAGAAGATTGTCTGACGTGCACAATCAAGGTTGCCCTAATCCTGACTTGAATAAGGACGAGGTTGATTATGTGCACGTGTGATATGCGCCCATCCTGAGGATGCGCGAAGTCTTCTTTTTATTCTCACGCGCAGATATTTCATGCGCAGGTGTGATATGCACGAGCGTGTGATATGCGCCGCGCGATAGTGCGCCGCGCGCATATGCGACGCGCGAGCATATGTGATGTGCAAGAGCATGTGATATGCGCCGCGCGTTGATGCGCCGCGCGCATATGTGATGCGCGAGCATATGATGCCTGAGCATGTTTTGTATGCGCCATGCGCCTAGGTTTTGGCTTTGTGCCTTCATAATGTCTTTTATCTTGTGGGTTGACCCGCCTTGCTTGGTGTTGAGGCGGGTACATACCTCTTCAAGAGACAAAAATAAAATCTATTATTTTCAAAATATGACAATTTTAGAAATTTTCCCTTATATTAATTAACGCGATGAAACAAAATCATTACTCACTTCAATGGAAAAAGTCTCATTACCTATGTGAAAATTTAACATGACATAATGATTTTTACTTTTTTATTACTATAATTTATCTTCACTTTTTAACATAGCTTGGTATGTTATTTAAGAGAGAGAGAGAGAGAGAGAGAGAAAGAGGTGAGAGCCTAGAGGAGTGAGAGAAAAAAAGCTGAAAAAATGGTGGGTTGCTTGCCTTGGAAAAGAGCCAAGTTCAGAGCTATAGCAATTGCACGTGTGACCCCTACATTCATGTCTTTACAAGAGTCCTAAACTAAATACCCAAATCCTTGAACTACCAGTTAACTCCATACCCCTCTGTTTTTCTTCTTTGGTCATCACCCATTTCTGTGCAACCATCTTTTCACGTATCTTCTCCCACCAACTCACATTAACTCATTATCCCAATTTATTCACATAGGGTTAAAAAAACATGAAGTGCAAGTCCTGCATTAATATAAATAATTGCCTCTTGTGGTTTAGTTTTTTCACCTACACAAGTGTAGGTTATGCATAAACAAAATATATGTATATAAATAGTTTGAAAACTCTTTTGAGTTGAAAAAACTAGTGAAAACCATATGTAACATTATTATTTTTTACATATGTAACACATGTTGTTACAATTAATACAAAATATTAAAAAATAAAAAAAAATTGTTTTGTAATTTTTTAAGATTTTGTTTTAACTTTTAAACATATTTTTCATGAGAGAGAAAATGCAACTTTAATTTTACATTTGTTATTAACTTTAATTATGGACAACATGATGTAAACTTTAATTAAAAACATTTAGTTGAAAATAAGATTCTAGAGTTTTCTTAGCACAAGTGAGTTTTTATTTTATTCTAACTATATATATATATATATATATATATATATATATAGGGTGAGGATCAAGAAAAAACTCATTTTAGAGAGAAAACTAAAAAACTTCTAAAGAATTATTTTTAATTAAAAATAAAAAAATATTTTCAAAATTCTGTTTTAGTCATTATTCTTATATTTTCTTATATTTCACTAGAAAAATATAAAAAAAATAAAAAAAACAAAAAAAAACCCGCTGTAATGCACATACGTATTACTGTGCGATACCGTTGTATTACACATGTGTATTACTATGTATTTTTGAGTTTAATAGTGTTTTATTGCATATATTCAATATTTGTGTATTGTATATGTGTAGTAGTGTTGTATTATTATATGAAAAAAAATAATAATAAAATAAAAGTCGATTTGGTGCATATGTGCGTTAATGTTGTATTACACATACGTACTAATGTGTATTCGATGTGTGTATTAGTCTTATATTGCATATATACAATAGTGTGTATCAAATATGTGCAATAGTGTTGTATTCTATGCAATACAAACACTTTTGCATATATGCAATGCACACTATTACAAATGCGCACTATACCGACGAGGTTATCGACAAGTTTTTTTTTTCTTTTTTTGTTTTTTTTAACCAATAACAACATATAAGAATAATAGAAAAAAAAGAAACTTCAAAAAAAATTTAAAAAAAAGTTAAAAATAGTTTTTTAGAAGTTTTTAGGAGTTTTCTCTTTAAGAGGGGTTTTCACTAGAATCCACCACTATATATATTATATATATATATATAGGAGAAAGTTAATGTACAAATAAAATTAACGTGCTAATTGTGAGAATTAAGTATAGTAATTATATATACAAGTAGAGTAATTATGTAATTACATCATAGAGTTATTAGTAATTACTTAATAATGTAATTACATAATTATACTATTTGTATATATAATTACTAAACTTGATTATCACAATTAGCACATTAATTTTATTTGTATTTGATACAAATCATATATATATACATATACATACATATATATATATATATATACATATATATATATATATATATATATATAATTTCATCAGAGATGAAAAATCATAGAATTTCATCCATATTCTTATATATAAAATTGAAAACATTACTAATTTATTTTGTTACGCGTGTACTCCCAGTATATGCATAGAGTCTAATAAAGACTTGGGGGTTGATACGAATGAAGATCTATTTTGATAAATTACTATAATGTTTTGTTCTTTGGTTTTTGTATTCTTGAAGAAAGGTTTGATACTTTGATAAACCTCTTAATAAATTACTAAGTCCGATAAACAATAATAAGATTATTTATTCTATTAGAGTCTGATTCCAGAATTATTTTTTATTAACTTAATTTTAGTATAATCTGGATGGTTAAATATTAATTAATTTTCAGACATGATTAATGTTTCTGGTATTTATTTTACTTTATTATTCGTCTTAGTTTTCTTGTTAGGATTATTTTTAGGCAAAGTAAGGAGTCAGTAGTATCACACTCTCGAATGATGATGGATAATAGAAAGTATACAATCATAAATTGTGGGGTTTCTAAAACAACATATTTAAGGTTGATTATTTAAGTTATTTTTCTGAAGGTTTTTAGGATGATGTTTGAAGAAAAGTAAACCTATAATTTTATGCACATACAAAACCTAAGCTAGCTTGATGGCTTTTACCTTAATTTTATTCATTCAAGATTGTCCATCAATCTTTCTAAAGTCAAGAAAAATAAATTAATATTAATTTACCATAAACTGTTTTTAAAAACTTTAAAACTACCCCAATACCCCAATACGCAAATAAGTCTTACTAACAAGGAATGACAACTGTTCATAATGTCAAAATACCCCAATACGCAAACAAGTCTAGCTAACAAGGGATGGCAACTGTTCATAATAATTTTGACGTTCCAAGCCTGACTCACTCAAAAACACCATCAAGAAAGAATCTCATTACATACTGTGCGAAAATATTCCCGAGTCACGAAGTCAGGTTTCAAACATAAAACCTCAAAGATTCTAAACGTTAACCATCATCTCACGATGATGGTACGTTAGACCAGAAGTTAATTTACCATAAACTACTAATGAGAAAGGAACTGAAATCTCCATTTTTTTTAAATAAAATTAGAAACTCACATAAGAAAAGATAAAATATTGGTCACTTGTTTATTGGCGATGCCTCTAATTCTACTGAAACCTCCATTTGAACTCAAAGTCTGTTATATTATTTGATAAAAGCTCTAACCACTTAATAAAAAAAGAAAGGACTAAAAGAGGCACAATTCCAACAAATTAAAGGCCACAACGAAGGCTATTTCACAAATTTTTTACACCCTTAATTAATTCTTGAATCAAACATGCTATTAAGCAACTAACATCACAAAAGCAACTAGTTTATATGAAATCTTAAAAGAGAGGATTGCGAAGGTGAAATGAGTGAAATAGGTGAAACGGAATATCACCTTTCCGTTTTAGAAAGGGGGACGATTCGCCCCCCAATACGCATCTGTTGGCAATTGGCATGGATTTAGCATATTGGGAGGCAATCCATGAAATAACGATGGATTTGCATCATTCATGAGTTGTTGTTGGTTACCAATCCCGGTAGGTGATCCTAGAGGGCCGTTTCCAGTGCCGGGTGTGGTATCCTCTTCTTCAAGAGGAAGTCTCTCATAGGCAGCATTCCCAAAAGATGCTGCCATTAGCACCACGGGGCCCGATGCTAACAAAGGCCCCACTACCCCTCCTCCAACCACCTGGCCTTGACCACCGGCTAGGTAGATGGTCAAACCGGAAGCAGCAGGTGGAGCTGGAGGAGGAAGAAACGAACCAGATAACGATAAGATCTCAAATCGCCCGTGTAGCGTCACAACCGCCCCCGGTGCTGTCGGCTGCTTCAACGTAACATTGGTAACCGTGCCGTTACCGCTCAAAATACACACCCCTCTTTGCCTCCTTGTCGCGAAATTCGATATACTTTCTTGTATATCACACCCATTAGCCACTTCCATCACATGAGACCTTAAAGCATTTGCACTATCTCTAGTGATAATAATTGGTGGCTTGGGTTTGTTCTTCGAACCCGCGGGACGGCCACGCGGCCGTCTAGAGCCACCACTACCGCCTCCGCCGCTACTATGATCTCCGTCACCACCAGTCACAACCGACGCCAATTCTCTATTACCATCATTATTGTTATTGTTATTGTCTTCACGCTCTCGCTTTTGACCATGGTTGAGGCTGCTACTTCCACCACTTTGCTCATCCTCTTCGGAATTCGGCTGCTGCTGCTGCTGATGGTGGTAGTGCTGCTGCTGCTGTTGCTGAAACTGTTGCTGCTGGTGGTGACGGTGGTGGTGGTGGTGCAGTTGAAGATCACTGGTATGAAAAGAAGGAGGAAGATGACGACCATGAGCAGTAACTGGATCCATCTTGGATTAATAATAATAATAATAATAATATTAATGAATGTAAACACCCTCAAAGATTAACCCTAAATCTTGATTTTTTTGTAGGTGACTGCTAACCTTCACCAGAAAACTCAACCAAATTGTGAGCTGAATAATTCATATTCCCAACTTCTTTCTGTCTACTCTTTATGGAATTTGGTTGCTGTTGGTGAAGGTTAGGGAGATAGAAAGGGAGAGAAAGAGAGAAAGATGTAGTTGTGTTTGGCTAAGTGTTGTTTGGGTTAGGGTTAGGTCATGAAGAAGAGAGAGAGAGAGAGAGAGAGAGAAGTTTGCGTGCGCACGGGCGGTGAGGTGGGCCCAGCATCTGTCCCCCATTGTTCTCCCCCAATTCTTGAGTTCTTGTTTCCATATTTAGTGTTTTGTGCAGTAATTTCATGTTATCTAACACTTGTCATAATTGCTCAAGTTTAAGACTCAAAACATGCAATTTATCCTTGAAATTCTTTTAAACTCAAACACAACTAAAAGTTGTATCTGACTATCGACTTTTTTTTTTGTTTTACGATGAATATTACTTCTTTTATTGTGACCATTCAAAGCTATAAGACTATGCGTTATGGGTGCCGAAGGGAGGGGGAGACGGGCGTGGAAGGCTCCAAACACCGTCGAGGGGCGCTGATAGGTGGGGCGCGGAGGGGGGGAAGGTGGAGGGGAAGATGGGGCGGAAGGGGGGTGAGGTGGGGAGCCCACCACCAACGGTCATAAAGCCGTTTAAAAAAAAATTAAAATTAAAATTTCTATATAAATTCAAACCTTTTTCTCAATTTTACTCAAACAACTTTCATATCCGGAATTAATTTTTGACGAACCGGATGAGTTGCCACGGCCGTTAGGAAGAGATAAAGCCAATGCGGTGGCTAAAGGTGGAGGATCTTCGTCCAAAAGCACATCCTCTAAGAGTTGCGACACGAGCTTGCATCTAGAAAACTTGGAGTGGAGGCTAGCCGAGATTGCCAACATTAAAAAACAAAGACAGGATGGCCTCATGAAGGTGCACGAAGAAAGAAAGGCGATGCTTGCGGAATACAAAGCGATCCACAAGGAGCGAACGAAACAAAAGGAACTCGAGCTCATCACAAAAGATCTATCGCATCTTGATCCTGTGTCGCGGGCGGTGATGGAAAAAAGAAGAGCAAAGATATTGGCCAAATATGCAAACGAGGACGACGACGACGGGCATTAGTTATATTTTTATTTGTAGGATTTTTATTTTTATTTGTATTAGTTTTTTTGTTTTATAAAAAAATATAAAATAAAAAAGGTTAGGTTTCGAAGCCCTCTCACCATAGAGGGGCATTATGCCCCGGGGCTTCGATGCCCCCCAGTGCCTACGTGGCGCTGACGTGGCGCTGTGGAGGGGCTTCGAAGCCTCCCACCATAGCACGCAACCTAATCAGAGGCCATAACCCATTTCAAAAAAGAAAACATATTCTAATTAATAATAAATGTTTAAAACATTTTAACAAAATATAACTGAAAGCTTGACACAGCATGCATAGTTACTAGCATATATTCTTGTTGAGATTTCGAACTAAATATTAAAATATTTTGATTTTATTGTTTTTGCTTAGGCGCTTTGCTAAAGTGAGTCGACCTCTTTGGAAACATTTTTAGACACAGAATTTCAATATCGACTAGGATGATAGGACTGTAAGATTTCTTGATTGTTCGATCGTCATTAGATAGATATTCTAAGATTTCTTGATTGTCATCGGCGGACTAATTTATCGTTGAGTTCGGTTGATTTGTAGCTCCGATCTTGAGTTACTCGGCTTCTATACTGTGTTTTTGTTTTCAATATACATACAAATAAAGAAGAATGATTAATTGATTTATGATCAATTAATCAAAACAGAGTCTCCTTTAAGAATGCCCTGTTAAACAAAACCAAGTCACGTAGTGTTTGGTATAAAGGAATGAAGGTTGGAATGAAATGAATCATTCCAGATGAATGAAATTAAGCATGTTTGGTTGTCATACATCAATGAAATGGATCATTCCAAATGAATGCAATTCCTTTCATTTATAGATTTTTTCATTCCTTGAAATAGGGTGTTTTTATTTCATTCAATCAAGAAATGGAATGAAAAAAGTCATTTACAACAACAACAACAACAACAATAATAATAATTATAATTAATATTATAATATTATTTTATTATCAATATTATTTTTTTATTGCAATATAATTATTATCATTATTATTTACAATTATATTTATATTATTATATCATTGTTATGTTACTTTCTCTATTAATTGATAAAAATAGTATGTGTGTGTAGTTTACTATTTACTAAAATAATATAAAGTGATGATTAATTTCATTCCTATATGGTAACCAAACAAGACAATAGAATGGTAATGATTCATTTCATTTCTTTGTCTATTCCATTACTCCGGTCATTTCATTTCCTTATTTATTTCATTACTTTATACCAAACAGACCCTCGTAGTATTTGCAAAACCTGAAATATGGAGTGGTCACTCCTTTTTATAATTGCTTTCACAACTTAAAATTAGTTAGTTTACAATTTACTTTTCAAAATCAGATCCATAAAACACAGCTTGATATCGCTACTAAAAATAAAATAGATTCTATATAATGTTAACAAGATGTCGTTCAATATATATAGGGTTATGATAAAATAAAAACTCACTTGAGTTGAGAAAACTCTACAATCTCATTCTCAACCACATGTTTTTAATTAAAGTTAAATCTTGTGATCTAAATTTAAAGTTAATAAAAAATATAAAAGTAAAGTTACATTTTCTCTCTCATGAAAAATATGTTTAAAAGTAAAAAAAATGTAAAAAAACAGTAAAACATGTTTTCAATGTTTTGTATTAAATATAACAATATATATTTACATATGTAAAAAAAATGATATTACATAGGGTTTTCACGAGTTTTCTCAACTCAAATGAGTTTTCATTCTATACATTATCTATATAAGAGTTGAGCTATTACACAAAGACCAGCAAAAATAAGAAGTGCAAGAAACCATAATTAATTGGCATATGAACAAGAAGCCAATTGGAACGAGATGGGTGTTTCGTAATAAAAAGGATGATAAAGGGGTTATTACAAGGAACAAAGCTAGTACAAGGCTTTTCGCAACGTAAAGGTCTTGATTTTGTTGAGGTTAATGCACTTGTTGCTAGGCTTGAAGCAATTCGTCTCTTCTTGGCCTATGCTTCATACGTGAATTTCAAATTATATCAAATGGATGTCAAGACCGCCTTCTTGTATGTAAAATTAAAAGAAATAAATATATGACAAGCAACCTCCAGGTTTTGAGGATCCTGATCATCCTGACTATGCTTACCATCTTGACAAAGCCCTCTATGGCCTTCACCAAGCACCTTGTGCATGGTATGCCACTCTTGCTAAACATCTTTTGAAGAATGGCTATAGAAGAGGTGTCATTGATCAGACACTCTTTGTCAAGAAGGTTGGCGATGATCTGGTCCTGGTCCAAGTATATGTTGATGACCTCATCTTTCGATCTACGTGTCACACCCTGATGTGCTTGAAGTAGTTTAATATTTATTAACTAAATTAACTAAAAATAAACACTAAGTAATACTCTAGACTCTCTAAAACTCGAATAAACTACTAACTGGCAAGTAAACCGATCGACTCTAGTAAAGCTAAGTAAGTCCGGATATCGAACCCACGAGACTCGTTAAATTACGTTTATTAGCTAATTAGACTCGACTACAAAACACGACTTATTAATTATATTTGTTTGGGGGATTTTTATTTAAAATACTAATTTAATACTATACTTAAAAACTAATTAAGAAAACAAGTAATTTAAACGAAAACAAAGTTTGTTATTAAAATAAGATGACGGTGAGAAAACTACCTAGGCTAGACTCCCCTAAATTTCAGTAATAACTTGCCTCGGGAAAATATTTAGTTATGTATTGGGATCGTAAAATAGACACTTAAAAGAAAACCTGAACAGGACACCTAACCCTACTCAAGAGAAACCTATGGATTTCTAACAAGTTTTAACACACACCTGTATTGAAAATCAAGTTCACTTACGGTCACCTAATTAATTATAATTTAGTTCCTTCATACGAAATCCTACCTTACAGCGTGGAAATCAAATGCAATTTACTATACTTAATTGATTTGATAAACAATAATAAATAATCAACCCTAGACGGACTCCTTACGAAGAACTAAATCTAGCAAGATTAAATAGTAAATACTTATCAATAATCTAGCACTTTACAGATTTTAGGTTAGCAGGACACTTAGATTTATTTGACAATATTATTCCTATGACCTTATCATGACATCAATCATAAAATAATCAAAAACACAAAGTAATTGACCTAATAGTAATCCTATCATACGACAAACAAGAATTAAGGAAAACTATGGAATAAAACTCATCAAACAATCCTAAGCATCCATATGCATCAATTAATTATAGATAAATCTTTTACTAAATCATAAAGACCATAACGTAAATAAATCCCAAAGTCAAATCAAAACGTCAAAGTAAGTTCATCATAAGCCTAGATAGTTTATGCAATTTAGCCTAGCATCTTAGGTTTAAGCAAAACAAACAAATAAGAATTCATGGCGATAAAATAATGAAAACGAAAGAAACAAAATATAAAACCCGTGTTCTTTGCCTTCAAACAATACGTGTAACACAAGCTGATTCCTCGACTCCAAAGCTGCCGGAACCTACTCTCGAACTCCTCGGAACTCACCAAATTCGTCTGGAAGGTTAAGGTATGCTTAATGGTGAGTTTAGGGGTCTTTTTATAGGCAACAGAGATCCAAAAATAAGTTAAGTCGGCCAAAAAACGAAGAATCTGGAAGCTTCTCCCGCCACGCCGCGCGACGGCCTCCTTCCCCTTGGCCGCGTGGCGCTCCGGCCTAGGGGGCTGGTCCATCCTGGTCTAGTCCGGTTCACTCCTGCTTCGGTCCGGTTCGTTTCCTGATGCGTCGGTTCTCCGGTTCGACTCGTTTTTGATCGTTTTTTGCCCTCTTTAACCACAATTGAAACCCGAGACTTACATTTAATCAACTAAGTTAGTAGTATACAAATCTTATAAGAAACCGACAAAAAACCAATAAAATATTAAATAAAATATACATGGGAATTAAGTATAATAAACGTTATATCAAATATCCCCACACTTAACCTTTTTTCGTCCCTGAAAAAGTTTCATTGCAACGGGATCAGAATCGGAGAAATACAGTATTACAAACATATAGGTTATCTTAAAATTTTAAAACCACGCAAAAACTGCGATCACCGATATTGTTGTCCACTTAAACCCATGCCTTTGTCTTTACCGGGAAAAGTAAGATCCGACTATTATTATTATTATTTATTATATATAATCCAGTGGAACCCACAGTCAAGACCCGTTTTATTTTAGATTTTACCGGATCAAACCACCCCAACTTGACTTAAACCTCATAATAGCAGATTAAAACATTGTTGCACATTTATCATGAATAGCTAAGACAATCAAGGATATTGTTTATCCACCTAAATTTAAACATCAAGGTATACCAAGCAGCCATTAGATACGAATTAAGGTTCAATTATTCAACTAACTAGCTAGTGTTCGACTGTTCCCCACTACATGACATGCCCCCGTTATCAAGCAATACCTCGGACCCATTACCACCCGTGATTTTACAAGTTTCCATTTGTCGGTTTACATACGTCGTGTCTCTAGTTGATCCTGCTCTTAATGGTATGGGACGCAAGTAAGAGGACCACATATGACTAACAGCGGGATGATCACTGGATCATTAAGATTTTACTTCACTTTAATTGATGTAAGTGAGTGTAGTGGCAGTAATCTGGGGGTTTATGCTTAAAAGCTTTTATTTATTAAATATCCGATGATACCCGGATGAACAACCGTAAAAAGATCCGTGGTCTCCGAACCCGAGGCATCCCATCAATACAGGATTTAAGGCTATAAAACCATACGCCTATGAAAAGTTAAACACTAAAACTAGAAGTGCAAGTTTTTAAGTTTATATCACCGGCTACACGGTATACTTTAACGTTTAAACCTACCCAAGCATCGTATGATAACATATTCAGATTTCTTTAAAATTCATAATAAATAAAAAAAAAACAAATTTGCATTGTCCTCAATGCAGAGACGGAAACACGACTCAAAAAATTTTAAAAACAAAACCTAAAAATACAAAAATAAATAAATAAAAAAAACAAAATAAAGCTAAAAATTAAAAACTAAAAATATTAAAACAAAGTAAAAAGGAAAAGACTTTGTTGGTAATATGCGAGTGAAATATAAAGCTAAAGTCTTCTTCCATAAATGCCCTCCAACTCCGAACATGCTCAGCAACTAGTATCTCATTCTCTCATTCACGAACGGAAGCGGCAACAACAAACAATATCTAAAAATTTATCTTATCAACCTGATAGATATTAATCATTCAAAGTATGGAACCAGACCACCCAACCAAACCTATAAACATGAATCAACGCAGCAAATAAATAATCAGAAAAGTATACGGCTCCAGCTGCTCCATCCCACACTTGAATGTTGCATTATACTTCAAGGGGATCTTCACACCATCTTCCTTCAAAACTTATAAAAACTTAAAAATAACTAAAAACTACAAAAACTACGTTAGTGACTCAAGGAAAAATAAAAATAAAATAAAAACAAAAAATAAGAAAGAATATACAAACTCTACACTTGAGTTTTCACTCAAGATCCATGTGTGACAATTCAGTGCAATGGATCGAGAGGAGTTTCCTCCATCTCGATTGCTTCCTCCGGTCCTCCAAGATAGGGCTTTAAGCGATGACCGTTCACCTTCCAAGACGTTCCATTATCCAGATTCTCTAGCTCCACCACTCCATACGAGAAAACATCTTTCACCAAGTACGGTCCCGACCACTTCGATATCAACTTTCCTGCAAACAACTTCAAACGAGAGTTAAATAATAATACCTTATCGCCTTTCTTGAACTCCTTTCCTCCTTTCAACCGTCGATCGTGTAAAGCTTTCGTCTTTTCTTTGATGTTCAACGATCGAGAATATGCCGCATCTCGAAGCTCTTCCAACTCATGAATTTGAAAGTACCTTTTCCTCGCGGCTGCGGTAAGATCGATATTAACCGTCTTCAACGCCCAATAAGCACGATGCTCCAACTCCACCGGAAGATGACAAGACTTACCATAAACAAGCATAAATGGTGTAGTACCTAACGGAGTCTTGTACGCGGTTCGGAATGCCCATAACGCATCATCTAACTTCTCTGACCAATCCTTTCGACTAGCCCCAACCGTCTTCTCCAAAATCCTCTTCACACCTCGATTTGCATGCTCGACTTGACCATTCGTTTGACGGTGATAGGCAGTAGAGGTACAATGAGTAACTCCGTAACGAGTTAATGCTTTCTCCATGAATGCATTGCAAAAATGAGATCCTCGATCACTAATAATAGCTCTCGGGATACCGAAACGAGTAAATAACTTCTTAAGAAACCTCACAACAACTCGTGCATCATTCGTGGCCAATGCTTGGGCTTCCACCCACTTCGACACATAATCAATCGCCACCAAAATATACTTATTACCATTCGACGTGGGAAACGGTCCCATGAAGTCGATACCCCAAACATCAAAGATTTCAAGAATTTGTATGGGGTTTTGAGGCATCTCATTCTTGGACGAAATATTACCTGTTCGTTGGCACGCATCGCAAGGCTTCACAAACTCTTCAGCATCTTTAACAATTGTCAGCCAATAGAACCCACTATCAAGTACCTTCTGCACGGTAGCATGCGCACCATGATGACCTCCAGTCAACCCTTTATGAACATGCTTGAGGATATCCCAACCTTCCTCTTTCGTCACACATCTCCTCAAAATCCGATCACCACCAATCTTGAACAAAAACGGATCATCCCACACATACCTATTCACATCCCGGAAGAACTTCCTCTTTCGTTGCGCAGTCATACCCTCCAAAATAAAACCATTAGTCAAATAATTAGCAAAATCAGTGAACCATGGCATACCTTGCTTTTCAGCCGCAACAAAATCGATCGACTCGTGAGGGAATGTATCTCCAATCTCCTTTTCGCGCAACTCTTCTCTCCTCGGGTCCTCTAAACGGGATAAATGATCAGCCGCTACGTTTTCCGCACCCCTCTTAACTTTGATCTCGATGTCACACTCGGAAAGTAAAAGAATCCACCATATAAGACGAGGCTTCGCGTCTTTCTTCTGAAAGAGGAAACGCATGATCAGTAAAAACGGTGATCTTTGAAAGCACGAGATATGAGCAGAACTTGTAAAATGCAAACACAACGGCTAAAAGTTCCTTCTTGGTGGTGGTGTAGTTCTCTTGAGCATCATTCAACGTCTTGCTAGCATAACAGATGGGGTGAAAATTTTTATCTCGCCTTTGCCCCAAAACAGCTCCAACCGCAGCATCACACATGAGCTCGAACGGCAAACTCTAATCGGGAGAACAAAGAATGGGAGCACTTACGAGCTTCTGTTTCAAAACGTGTACGCCTTCAAATACTCATCATCAAACACAAACGGTACGTCTTTCTCGAGGATTCTGGTCATCGGATGGGTAATTTTGGAAAAATCTTTGATGAATTGCTCATAAAACCCCGCATGGCCTATGAAACTCCTAATCGCTTTCACATTTGTAGGTGGAGGAAGTCTGCTTATAGTATCAATCTTTGCACGATCCACCTCAATACCGTCTCTCGAGATCTTGTGACCCAACACGATCCCTTCCGTCACCATAAAATGACATTTCTCCCAATTCAACATTAACTTCGTCTCAATACACCTCTTCAACATCTTCTCCAGATTAGCCAAACACTAATCAAAAGAATTACTAAAAACCAAAAAATCGTCCACAAACACTTCCATGGACGTCTCTATCATATCCTGAAAGATGGCTACCATACATCCCTGAAAGGTAGCCGGAGCGTTACATAGTCCAAACGGCATGCGACGGTACGCAAACGTGCCATACGGACATGTAAAAGTCGTCTTCTCTTGGTCTTCCGGTGCAATGGGAATTTGAAAATAACCCGAAAAACCGTCAAGAAAACAACAAAACTGCTGACCTGCCAAACGCTCCAACATCTGATCAATAAATGGCAATGGGAAATGGTCCTTCTGGGTGGCATCATTCAACCTCCTATAATCGATACATACTCTCCAACCGGTAACCGTACGCGAAGGGATAAGCTCATTCTTCTCGTTCATCACTACAGTCATACCTCCTTTCTTCGGAACAACTTGGGTCGGGCTCAACCATGGAGAATCGAAAATCGGGTAGATCATCCCGGCATCCATCAACTTCAATTCCTCCTTCTTCACCACTTATTGCATATTCGGATTTAGACGTCTTTGTGGTTGCACCACCGGTTTGTACTCATCCTCCATTAAAATTCGGTGTGTGCAATAAGCGGGACTAGTACCTTGAATATCGAAAAGTCTCCATGCAATCGCCCCCTTATGTAGCTTCAACACGTCTATCAACTTCGATTTTTCTTCTTCCGTTAACTTGCATGACACAATAACGGACAAGTTTAATCCCTCATCAAGATACGCATACTCCAAGTGTGACGGGAGTACTTTCAATTCCAACGGAGCGGGTTTCTCCACGGAACCTGCCTCACTCTCACAACTAATCTCATTCACCTCTATCATCTCGGGCAAATCTGAAATCTCAGCTAATTCATCACAAACCGAATCGTTCTCACACGACTCATCCTCACCCAAATCATCACAATCAACAAAACCATTACTTCCCACAAGATCCGCATGACAAATATAATCGAAACAGCTATCCATACCTGCAATAAAAGAGTTGATGAAATAAACCGAGTGGCATGGACCACTGAAATCGTCTTGATCACTCGGATGCTTCATCAACCTTGCGACATCATAAGTAACATTCTCATCACCAACCCGGAGCGTAATCTTCCCATCATACACATCGATAAGCACCTTTGCGGTTCGTAAAAATGGACGGCCAATAATAATGGGGACCTTCTCGTCGACCTCCATGTCAAACACCACAAAATCAACCGGGAATACAAACTTATCACCTTCACTAGCAAATTCTCGATAATACCTCGCGGATACTTAACTGAACGATCGACCAACGATAAAGACATGCGAGTTGGTGTAAGGTCGCCTAACTCCAACTTCTCGTACAAAGAATACGACATCAAATTAATACACGCGCCCAAATCCGCCAATGCATGGCTCATCGCATCACTACCAAACAAAACTAGAATCGTAAAAAAACACGGATCTGAAAACTTCTCATGCACGCGGTTCACACTACCGCTGAACAATCTCCCATAAGAGGAATCGATGACACCTCCCCCAACCTATCTTTCCTCTTCAACAGGTCTTTCAGAAACTTTGCGTACTTCGGCATGTGTTGGAGGGCTTCAATGAACGGGAGATTAATCTTCAACTGTCAGAACATATCAAGAAAATGCCCATATTCCCGCGTGTATTTCTAGTGTTTCGCGCGAGCGGGATACGGGATAGGAGAGTGATCAATCAAAGGTGATGGCCGGACTTCAACCGGCTTCTTCACTACTGGCGGTGCAACTGGTGCGGTGTTCTACCTTTTTCCCGGTACTTCCATCTCGATCTCTTCATCCATCACCTCCTCATCTTCCACTTCAACCTCTTTTCTTCTTACCTCGGGCTCCAAAACCCTGCCACTACGAGTAGTAATCGCCTTTATTTGAGCGGCCGGATTCTGTTGAGTAGAACCTGAAAACTGTCCCGGGGGTCTTTCATTCAATTATCGAGCAATATCACCAATGGTTCATTGCATGTCGAGCATAGCTGATTGTTGATTCTTCAAAAGCAGATCATGATCTGCAAGGGTCTTTTGAGTGACTTGATATCTATAAAGGAGTTGTTGCATCATTTCTTCCAATCTTCTGAAACCACCACTCAAATCTTTCCCATTACTCGAACTTTGCTCATTAGAACTTCCACTGTTATACTAACCTTGATTTCGGGTATAGGGAGCTTGGAAACTAGGTGGCCCACCAGTCGGACGCCAATTCGAGTTACTTTGCCCTTGATTCTGAATCTGATTCTGATTCTGACTCTTGTAGTTGTTCCAGTTCTGATTGTTTTTGTTGTAAGCATTAGGGAACCTGTTCTGACCAGCCATAAAATCAACATCTTGATTATTCATCAACGGACAATCCAGCGTACCATGACCACCTCTACACATCTCACACTTATCCACCTTAGTCTTTAACTCTTTTATCTCTCGGGTGAGATTCTCCAAAGCAGCAGCCATACTAGTATCCAGATTAACCATGTGTACACCTCGAGCAGATGAGGGTGTACTGGTGGCGGGATTTGAATTCCCGCCTCTTGGCTTCTTCGCGTACTCAGATTGAGCGAAACTTTCAAACATCTCGTTACACTCGGTCACATTTTCTTGTCCACCAGATTGCCCCCAGCAGCTGTGTCAAGCCTCGCTTAAACCTCATAAGTAAGCCCATTGTAAAACTTCTCAAAAAGGGCCCAAGGTGTGAGACCATGTTGTGAACAACAGGAAAGCAGATTCTGAAAACGTTCCAGCTCCATGTGGAAGGAATGGATCTGATCACGAAGGCGAGAGGCCTTAGCATGTGGAAAGTACTTATTGAGGAATGCATTGCGAAGCGCCTCCCATGTGGTGAATGTCCCAGCATGTTGCGAATCGAACCAAGTGGCAGCACGACCCGAAAGTGTAAACGGGAACAAGTGAAGGAAGATCGCATCCTGGTTAGCACCTTGCAAATTGAACGTTTTGAACACACGAGTCAGACGGTTGATGTATGCCGGTGCATCTTCATCTTCACGGCCATGGAACTGGTGGTGATTGGTGATGTTGTTCATGACATTGGATGGGGTCTGCCACGAGTTAGGGTTATAAATGTCGGGAGCGACAATGGGTGAGTGGACTCCATGGAACCCTTCAAAAGTTTGCTCGTACACGGTGCGGTTATTCTCGGCCATTGGGAAGGGTCTAGGACTTGGTGGTGGTGAATATGCGGGTGAATTGGCGGGTGATGATTTTGGTGAAGTCTCTATGGTGTTCGGTTGCTTTTTCCTCGGACTTCAACAGAGTAGGTCCAAAACAATCGAATGGCGGTCCTTGCGAACAAAGATGTGGCATATACCTACAAAACGCACCAGACCGAGTAAGTAGTTTCTAATAAAACGAAAATAATAAAAACAAACTAATAATTAAAAACAAACTAGACTTAATTAGACTTCTACGACTCAAACAAAACGCAAACAAGTAGCACGTATGTAGCAAATAGGTCCAATCAAAGCTAATAAAGCAATTTCCAAGAGTCCCCGGCAACGGCTCCAAAAACTTGATGTGCTTGAAGTAGTTTAATATTTATTAACTAAATTAACTAAAAATAAACACTAAGTAATACTCTAGACTCTCTAAAACTCGACTAAACTACTAACCGACAAGTGAACCGATTGACTCTACTAAAGCTAAGTAAGCCCGGATATCGAACCCACGAGACCTGTTAAATTAGGTTTATTAGCTAATTATACTCGACTACAAAACACGACTTATTAATTATATTTGTTTGGGGGATTTTTATTTAAAATACTAATTTAATACTATAATTAAAAACTAATTAAGAAAACAAGTAATTTAAACGAAAACAAAGTTTGTTATTAAAATAAGATGATGATGAGAAAACTACCTAGGCTAGACTCCCTTAAATTTCAGTAATGACTTGCCTCGGGAAAATATTTAGTTATGTACTGGGATCGTAAAATAGACACTTAAAAGAAAACCCGAACAAGACACCTGACCCTACTCAAGAGAAACCTATAGATTTCTAACAAGTTTTAACACACACCAGTATTGAAAATCAAGTTCACTTACGGTCACCTAATTAATTATAATTTAGTTCCTTCATACGAAATCCTACCTTACAATGCGGAAATCAAAGGCAATTTACTATACTTAATTGATTTGATAAACAATAATAAATAATCAACCCTAGACGGACTCCTTACGAAGAACTAAATCTTGCAAGATTAAATAGTAAAGACTTATCAATAACCTAGCACTTTACAGATTTTAGGTTAGCAGGACACTTAGGTTTATTTGACAATATTATTCCTATGACCTTATCATGACATCAATCATAAAATAATCAAAAACACAAAGTAATTGACCTAATAGCAATCCTATCTTATGACAAACAATAATCAAGGAAAACTATGAAATAAAACTCATCAAACAATCCTAAGCATCCATATGCATCAAATAATTATAGATAAATCTTTTGCTAAATCATAAAAACCATAACGTAAATAAATCCCAAAGTCAAATCAAAATGTCAAAGTAATTTCATCATAAGCCTATATAGTTCATGCAATTTAGCCTAGCATCTTAGGTTTAAGCAAAACAAACAAATAAGAATTCATGGCGATAAAATAATGAAAACGAATGAAACAAAAGATAAAACCTGTGTTCTTCGCATTCAAATAATACGCGTAACACCAGCTGATTCCTCGACTCCAAATCTGCCGGAAACTGCTCTCGAACTCCTTGAAACTCACCAAATTCGTCTGGAAGGTTAAGGTATGATTAATGGTGAGTTTAGGGGTCTTTTTATAGGCAACAGGGGTCCAAAAATAAGTTAAGTCGGCCAAAAAACAAAGAATCTGGATGCTGCTCCAGCCGCGCCGCGCGACGGCCTCCTACCCCTTGGCCGTGCGGCGCTCCGGCCTAGGGGGGCTGGTCCATCCTGGTTTGGTCCGGTTCACTTCTGGTTCGGTCCGGTTCATTTCTTGAAGCTTCGGTTCTCCGGTTCAGCTCGTTTTTTATCGTTTTTTGCCCTCTTTAACCACAATTGAAACCCGAGACCTACATTTAATCAACTAAGTTAGTAGTATACAAATCTTATAAGAAACCGACAAAAAACTAATAAAATACTAAATAAAATATACACAGGAATTAAGTATAATAAATGTTATATCACACCCCGACTTAGGGCCTAAGCGTGTGACCCATAGTTGGTACTTGCTTTGTAAATATATCAAAGTTGCGGTTTATTTAGCAGAAGACTTTGGCTATAATGAAATATTAATTTATTTTGAAAACCTCTTGGATAATAACTACCCGAGTGTTCAATTTAAAACTCATGTTTAATCTGTTTACCTTGTTTAAATAATTAAAAATTTAGCCATATCCTTGTAGCGAGCATCTAACTCCTTGAGTGATTCTAATTCCTTGTTATCTGTATTGTACTTTCTTTCCTTAAATGATGGGGGGGGGGGAATACATCAGTGATATGCTGGTGAATCGTTGACTCTAAAACATTTATTAAATCTTTGACTGACAAGATAGTTTTCTTTGAACACACTCATCAGAAACGTCTCTTATTTATGGGACTTGTGCCACTTTCCATACACACACAATTGTGGTTCTCCGGGAACTAATGGCCATTGGAGAACTTGGTTATAACTGCTAGCCTGCGGCCACGTAGCCTTGCATGATTGGCTAGACAAAAAATGTTTGGATCCAGACACATGTGTACTCGGTCTGAGTTGCTTTTATTTTCTATCTTGTATATAATAAGGATCACGTAATCCCTTAAATCTTTGTATGTTAGAGATCATGTAATCTCATATAATTTCTTAACTGACTTGTTAAGATAAACAACCTGTTTATCTTAATGACTGATTGTAAAAGGTTTAACGTATTCACCTGTGATTGTCTGTTCTCAATGATGTGTTGATCTCGTTTGAATACCTTTGTGAATGAATGACGTGTGACCTATAATAAAATAGGTTTATATAAATACCTGGATCGTCTCTTGATCCGGCTACATACATTTGCTTAAATGGAATATTTAGACTTGTAGTTTTTCTATTTATTTACCAATCATGTGCGAAGTTTCTTCTTCATGAAGAAATATTTATGATAGGTTTCTTCTTCAAGAAAAAACATTAATTGAATATAATCCTTGAATGTAAAATCTTATGTTTCTTAGTCATGAAGAAACATAAATTTCAACCATATCTCTTGCATATAATGTTTCTTAGCCATGAAGAAACTATCTTTGCCTATATCTTCTTGTATGTAAAAGCTTATGTTTCTTAATAATGAAGAAACATTATTTTAGCTATAACCTTTGTATTTATAAAGCTTATGTCAACATAATTATGATCATGGTTTGGGTTATACCCCCGACTATGGTCTAAGCCATACATAATAAAATAATAATTAAGCAGAACCCCTACCTTATGCGGGTATACAAAGTTTATATGCCTAAGATTGTACGGGCAGCACTTCTACTTTATATTGAGTACTGAGGCTTAAACCATCGAAACTTCGGGGCTTGGTACGTACTACGAGAACCGGCATGCAAAACGATGTTAACTATGTGTAAGCGAAGGTGTTTCGGTATAAGACTTAATGTGCCATGAACCCCCTATTTATAGAAACTTTTATGTCCCTTCACGTAGCACGAAGGACAAAACCATGGCCGTTTGTGTAGCGCGAACAGCCTTATTATTTTCTGAGTATCAGCGGGTTTGCCACGTGGCACTACGTGCTAATGAGGCAACGGTTTGTATTGTGAAAACCCGGTCCAACATATTGACATCCGAATGCATTTCATTTGTGATTGTTTTGATTGGAAACTTGTCAATATCGAAAGGGTCTATACTGATTACAACTTTGCGGATATTTTTACAAAAGCTTTCGATCGTGCCCGATTTCTATTTCTTGTAGAATCGCTCGACATGATCTGATTTGAGTAAATCTATCTTTTTGTTTTTTAAAAAATTGTAAATATTTTTAAATATATCACATTTATTTAGAGGGGGGAAATGAGTTAACCTTAACTCACCAAAAAGATTTTAAGTTTAATTTAAGAAAAACGAAATTCAAGTCACTTGACTTATCCAAAAAGATTTTATTCGCTTTTAAGAAAATCTGGAAATTTTCCAAAAGAAGGTTTTTCGCTTAGAGGGAGCTCCTTCTGATGAAGTCGGATAATTTAAAATTTTTAAAATTTTGAGAAATTGATCTGACCCTTGAAAAAGATAATAAATTGTTTTTAACGATCCTAGCACATGAAAAGAGTATATCAAAATCCAACAAGATCATCGCTTGATGTGTAGATAGACTTGACAAACAGGTAAATGTCATAGTGATATAAACTTAAATACCCACCTATACTAGTGGTTATACATTTATTAAGCGGTTGCACGACTCCACGCAAAATCATATTAATGAAGGCTGAAACGTAAATAACATGTTATACCCGAACCTCTCTTTACCTGATCACAGTTGTCTTATGTTGTCGTGCGTCATTTTTACATTATTGTGTAAAGAAAAGTGTCAAGGAAAGAAAAGAAAAAGAGTCAGATTTAAAGAAAAGAAGAACAAAAAAAAAGATGTTTATCTTAGGATTTTTAACTTCTAATTTATTTCTTTCTTTATTTTGATTCAAGCCTTGGACTTTCTATGTTTATTGTCATACAAGATCTGATTGTTAAGGTTTTGAATCTTCTGCTTTGTTTTATTTTCTTTCTTTTGTTCAAGCATTGGACTTTATCTGCTTGTAGTCATACAAGACTTGATTGTTAAGGCATTGAACTTCTGTTTTATTATAATCTTTCTAGATAGAGCCAATTGTCCAAAGTAAAGTGTCAGCAAGTGTACTGTGAACAAATAAGAAAGGGTTAAGTCAAGTTGATGTGACATGTGAAAGCATACTACGCCCGAGGTATGACGGATTTTGTAATTTGTCAGATTAAATGGGGAACACACAAGCATTATGCCTAATTCATACCTTAACATATCACCTTGATATCCAAATACTTGTTAAGTTTAAAGTGGACAAATTATATCCACAATCGACTTTGTATTGTTGGTATAATAAAGTCCAAATAGAAGTGTGATTTAGAACGCTAACAAATAATGTGATTCCATTTGTGATCTTTCTCACAAAATAATTTAGTAAATGTTTTCTTATTATTGATATATAATATTAATTTCATCTTTTGTCCTATCTTTTATTTTTTATTTTCTCTTGTTTTATTTTATATTTCAACTTTAAAAAATTATGTATATATTTTCGTAATTTTAAAATATATGAAAATGCTAAAAAGATTTTAAGTTTTCATTGAGTTCGTACATATTTTATTAAACCTTTGTTTCATTCAAAATTATGTGTTTTATTGTCAAGGTCGTTAATGCAAAGTTCGTTGGAAACCTGGGACTTAAACAAATCATCTACAAGTTGAGGGACTGAAATTTTTATTTTAATGAGAAGTCAAGATAAAAAAATTTCAGAGTTATTCTGCAAACACTTTAAACCAAGGGCATGTTTTGAAAAAGGAAATTCTTCTTTGACCCTCGAGAGGGTCTGTGAACGAATCTTATTCGTTCTGAGTTTTGTGCAGCTGTACATGGACAGGTAGATCAAGATCAAGTCTGCTGGGCTGTAGAGACTGAATTTGCATATGTTGAAGCGCTTAAAAGAAAACGAGAACCTGAAAAGTTGGTGGTTGAACCTAAAAATAAACTAATCGTGTCTGGAGATCAGTAGAAAGACAAAGGAAACAAACTAGTCGACCTAAGAAAGCCAACAAAAGAATATAGATGCCGAGCCTCCCGTGTCTGATGTTTTTAAAATTTGCTTCTGCCGATCATTCCTAGAAAATAAGATTGAAATTCAAGTCTACAAGAACGGAAAATAAAGAATTGTACAAAATCTAATCTGGTTCAAGATTCTAGATCAAGACAAGTACTAAGTTTCAAGAAATAAAGACAAAGCAAAGAACTTGACGAAGGTTCCTCGACATACTCAATCCTAGAGGGAGATTGTATGACCAATATTTTGTATTGTTATTAGGATTGTGTGTCTTTCAACTTGATTTTAGTCGGTGTATTACGTACTCAGTACGTTTATTTTGTGCGGTAAAAATGTAAACCTTGGAGAAACGGGGACCCTATAAAAGGGTCACTTTACCCATTTCTCCAAGCAACATTCAAGATACAACACCCTTGGAAATAAAGTTTATTTCTACTCACTTCACCCTTTTCTCTCTTTTGTTTATACAAACTAAGATACGAGATCCGAGTGTTGTTAGTGATTTCCACTAACTAACAACACATATTGATTCGAGTAAAGTTGTGAGATCCGTCTACAGGACCTACAATATGTAAATATAATGATAAAATTACAACAAATTATCTAATACATAAAACATAAATACATATTATACAATAACCTAAAACGTACAACACAATGAGGAACACATATAACACAATGACCTGAAATGTAAGATACAATGGTGAATACATATAACACAATGACCTGAAACGTAAAACACAATGGAAATTACATATTACACCATGACTTGAACGTACTACACAATGAACGTAAAACTATTTTTCTCAAATTAAGTGAATGGCACATGCCAATCCCGAACAAAAGACAATGAACGTATTACACAATGATTATAACACAATGATAGGTAGAAAGACAAATGTTTAACAAAAAGACACAATGACGTAATCTTAGTTTTATTGTTTATTTTTAATATAAGTACCAATTGAAAAACATAGTTACCAAAATCTATAATACAATGCACTGAAAAAACCAATTAAAAAACACAATGAACAACTAGTAACACAATATAAAAACTCATTATTTTTTATTTTTACATAACAATATGATATTCATATTTAAGATAAAAAAACGCTTGTTATTATGGTGAATTTTCTTTCAAAAAAATGTTGTATGAAAAAAGTATAAACGTTTTAAAATGATAGGGGGTTGACATATGTTTTGCATTTGAAGAGAGAAAATTATCATTAATAGGTTATTACAGTCATGCACTTTTTATCAATTTTTATTCTTAAATTAATTTCTACAATTCAAACATAAGATCAATAAATTAGCTTTTTTCTTAACCTTCTTATTTTTGTTATGTTTTATATTTTAACGTTATCCTATATAATGTTAATAAGATGGTTACCATCAAGCAAAAATATAAACATCTGTCAAAAACATATCGTAACTAACTAAAATGATTTATTTTAATATATTTTTGGGCAGCATTTTGGATATGTTGGCTTATAGAATATTTGGACTTCAAAATTATTTATTTCACTTTGAAATCCATTTTATAATAAGCACATTTAGTTCTCTGATATAAAAAAGATTGGTATATATTCTTCTAAAAATGTTCTCGAAGTTATACTTAACATGAAGAAACGACTTTACGTGAATTATTGTAACATGACGACAAAAACGGTTATATTCAACAGTTTTTGGTTAAGATTGCTCCATTGAGAGTGTATTCGAGTATTTCTTTATAATAACTTCAATATCAATATACTATACATAAAGCAAATTCAATGGGCAATATTAAAATAATATTTTAAGAGTTTTACAACCCATAAAACATATGATTCAACCTTAAATATGAGTAAAATAGTCTTTGCAACTCTAAATCTCACGGTTCTTTTAGTTTTATTTAAATTTAAAATAATTACAGATTTTACCTTTTAACTTTAGTTACCTTTTGTTAATTTGAATAATAGTTACACGCATACCCGTTATTCTAAACAAATTAACCCTACGACTTTTAAACGATCATAATTTTTTCAAAAATTAATATTTTTTTAAAACAATTACACCATAAAAATGAGCAATTTATTCTATTTAATTTAAGTATGATATTGCTATAGTTTATTATTTTTTAAAAACTAGTACTAGCAACGGGTCAAGCGGGTTCGATTAATGGTTAATTTGGTTCAGGTTACGATGGATTTAGGACATAACGGGTTTCGTGTCAAAACATATTGTGTTAAATTTTAATTTATTTGAAGTTACTTTACATTTCATCATTGTTTCTTAATTTTCGTCACCGGTAACGCATGTTCAGGCATCTGTTACGCAGATGAAATTGTATATACGTACTGATTTGCTCGCGTATAGGCATTGTGTGGCGCCCTTACCGGCACCGGTTACACGTATGATGTCATGTTAAACTCGTATCATCATCGAGTTACGCATGTACCATTCCAAGGTTATGAGCGTACTAACATCAGTCGCATACACCGCTACATCGTGCGGGCATGTGACTAGTAATTATAGTATACATGTATTAGAAGTACATCAGTTTGATCAATAATATCAAAATATAACTAGGGTTGTCAAAACTACTCGCCGCTCGTTTGTTACTCACTCGAAAATTGCTCGAAAAATGCTCATTCTATTTCGGCTTGGTTTGGAGGTGAGCCGTTCGGTTTGGTTTAAAAACAAGCCAAGCACGAGCAAAGCCTCACTCGGTTTGTTTCCTCGAATTATTTTTTTATTAGTTATATATATATATATATATATATATATATATATATATATTATGTATAGGATGAGCATCATTACAGAACTCTTTAATTATTTAAGAACTTGAAGAGACTCTAAATAACTAACGTTTTTATAAGAAATTTTGTATGCTAGTGTTATTTGATTGTAGTTTATCACCTTTTATATCTACATTTACGATTACAATTATGAAATTAGTTTTACACACATCTAATTTTTCTTTTACATATACGTAAGTTTGTTATTACATAAATTTTAAACATATGTGAACTTGTGATTTATACATATTTATAAATAAATTATGGTAAAATAGTTTTAACAACGTTAATATATGAAAAAAATCAAAAAAATGTTTGGTTGTTATGAGTTTCTAGAAGATCTTGACTTTTTTGGAGTTTTCAAAATGGAGTTTCTAGAAGATCTTAACTTTTTTGGAGTTTTCAAAATGTTTGGTTGTTATGATTTTCTAGAAGATATTAAATGTTTGGTTGTTATAATATTGCTATAGTTTATTATTCTTTAAAAACTAGTACTAGCAACGGGTCAAGTGGGTTCGGCTGACGGCTAATTTGGTTCAGGTTAGGATGGGTTTAGGACATGACGGGTTTCGTGTCAAAACATGTTGTATTAAATTTTAGTTTATTTGAAGTTACTTTACAATTCATCCTTGCTTCTTAATTTTCGTCACCGGTAACGCATGTTCAGGCATCCGTTACGCGGATGATATTGTATATACGTACTGATTTGCTCGCGTATAGGCATTATGTGACTCGCTTACCAGTACCGGTTACACGTATGATGCCATGTTAAACGCATACCATCATCGAGTTACGCACGTACCATTCCAAGGTTATCAGCGTACTAACATCAGTCGCACACACCGCTACATCGTGCAGGCACGTGTAGGGATGGCAAAAAAGCCCGAGCCCGACGGGTATACCCGAAACCCAAAACAAATGGGACGGGTATACCCAAAATCCGATGGGTATGGGCCGGGTATGGGATTAGATGATACCTGACCCGATTATCCGAAAACATATACCCGTTTACCCGAACCAATAAATACCTGAAAAAATGCATTTTCTTGGCAAATATAGTAAGCAATGACTAAATTAATAACTACTTTATGCCTACCATTTACCCTACCAACACCAGTTACACCACATACACCACCAGTGACACCCCTTGCCCAACAGTACTCCCAACAACTAAAGTTACATAAACCTTAACATTTATTTTGCTTCATATCAACAACACGTTTTTTAAAATTTGTTTCACATGATAGACGTTGTACAATATGGGAGCTCTGAAGATTGTTGTGTTTGGTCTTGGCCAAATAGGATGCACTCCAACTGAGATAGCAAGGTATGACACCAACGGGAGACCTTGCCCGACGGGTATATCCGATACCCGCGCCGCAGGTATACCCGATGCCCGACGGGTAATTACCCGACACATATCCGATGGGTAATGGGCGGGGTATGGGTCTAAATTTTATAACCGGGTACGGGTATGGGATTAGCAATACCCGGCCCGTTGCCATCCCTAGGCACGTGACTAGTAATTATAATATACATGTATTAGAAGTACATCAGTTTGATTAATAATATCAAAATATAACTAGGGCTGTCAAAACTACTCGCCGTTCGCTTGTCATTCACTCGAAAAATGCTTATTCGATTTCGGCTCGGTTTGGAGGTGAGCCGTTCGGTTTGGTTTAAAAACAAGCCAAGCACGAGCAAAGCCTCGCTCGGTCTGTTTTCCTCGAATTATTTTTTATTAGTTTTATATATAAATTTTATGTATAAGATGGACATCATTACAGAACTCTTAAATTATTTAAGAACTTAAAGGAACTCTAAATAACTAACGTTTTTATAGAAATTTTGTATGTTAATGTTATTTGATTGTAGTTTATCACATTTTATATCTACATTTACGATTATAATTATGAAATTAGTTTTGCACACATCTAATTTTTTTTACATATAGGGTGAGGGATATTTTGATAACCTTATTGAGTTTTAAGAATTTCATTATTGACTACACATTTAATTAAATAGATTAGATTATGTGGTTGAGATTAAATGTGATTAAAAAATTAAACTATGAGAGAAAATAAAGATGTACAGTAATTACACTAATTTAAACGTCTGTTACACCTATACAATAAGTTGACTCGGTGCGTAAAAAATTCTGTAAATTTTTTACTTTTATGTAACCTATGTTACCATGTGTAAAAAAATTCTTACGTTGAGTTCTTTCGAGTTGTTAAAACTCAAAATGGTTCTCAAAAGAAATCTCCCCTATACACACACACACACATATGTATATACTAGAAGGGTGCCCGAGCGATGCAGCGGGAAACACAAACTTTGGTAATCATGTAACAAGTTTATGAGTGTTCATTATTCCGTGTGAACTGTGAGACCGTTCATTAGTTTGGTTTCACGGTTGAAACCGGAGCTGACCGTACATACTGAAATGTTAATTATTTACTTATTTAGTATTAGATATGTTTTATAATATATATTAGATATAGTTAAAAAAAAGTTTTATTTAATACGAGTCAAGTCGTCTATTACAACTTTAATTTACTTATTTAGTATGATTTTTTTGTAACATTTGTTTTTGTTATGATTTCGCCTTCTACTTATTCTAATAAGGTTTATCATTTATGTGACCAAAGTTATCTTTGTTCATATTATGATTCTTTTAAGTAACGTATTAGTTGGTGCTTAGTTTGAAGTGAATGTATAGACATATTAATAATTCTTATTTTAAACTCAATTTATTATCGAAGTACAAACTATATCGAAATCTAATCATTGATAGTGGTTCAACTTAGTTGGGTTTTAATTTTAAACAGTTCAGTTTTAATTTTGGGCAACAAAAAAAATGCGTAAAGTTAGCACATGGTTTAATTTGAAACCATCAAAATCGAACCACAAAAAGTTCTGCATAAAATTTATTTTTTGCTTCGTAAATTATAGCAATATCATACTCAAATTAAAGATAACAAAATGCTCGTTTTTATGATGCCAATTATTTTAAAAAATATTAACGTATGAAAAAGTTATAAGCGTTTAAAAATCGTGGAGGTATTTGGGTTAAAAGTGAAAATTAAAGAATATATAATTAAAAGATCAAGGACCACTTTTGTAACTTTAAGTGATGAAAATTGTAATTATTTTAAGGAAATTTAAAATGTATGTGTGAGGTTTATGTATTAAAGATTGTAAGTTAATTAATACAAGTGTGTTAATTTGTCCATTATATATTGTATAGATATAAGTATACTATATTTTTTAGTTTTTAAAATTTCTCTATTTTGTGTTGACTTCAGCATTCAAATTTAAACCCTAGCGGCTCGTTTTATGTATGTTTTGTTGTTAACTTTGATTTTTATATATTTTAAAGTAGGAAGTTTAGTCAATTTAAAGTTGAAATTCTTGAATTAATGATATTTTGAAGTTTTAGAAATTTAACATACAATAACTAATCATTTTATAAATAACAACTTCAACGCATTATTAATTTTTTAGAACGACAACTTTTTTTATATGTTGCGCATTCTTCAATTTTAATTCACGCATTATTTAATCCTAATTTTTCTTATTATTAAGTCTTCATAGTCGAATTTCTCTTAGGTATCATGACACTAGTATAAAAACAGTCTCTTTCTAACGATTGTTATGAACTAAATACCACTGCTAGAAAGCATTATATATGCGTGTTGTTTTTTCTTTTTTGAACGAATATTTTTTTTGTTTTTTAAAGGGTTTGAACTGGTGACCTTCAATTTCACACATTAGTCACCTTATCACCCATCAAAAAAAAATGATTAGGATGTGCCTAGAATTTATTAATCCCTGACAAATTAGTTTATAGGGTAATAATATAGTGGTTGAGAACATGGCTGGGTTGGGGGGGGGGGGGGGAGTGGACCGTCGGTTGGGGCCCATAATTTTTTGAGGCCAAAATTTATATATATATCTTAGTTTTAGAGCCCGTGTCACACACGTGATAATTCAAATTATAAAATTATAAGTAAAACGAATGATTACATAGCGTATATGAAAAAAATGTATTATATCTATGCTTGTATCTATACAATGTGTACATAAATTGATTTTATTTATATCACAAAATTATTTTTTAAATGAACTTAATAAAAAAATGCTCATGCAAAAACGTACACGAGAATATTTCTTTCTATTGGAAGATTCATTCTCGGTGCTATATATGTATAATTGAAAGACTTTTGGTTATGAACCAATTTCGAAAATAAAGCTTCTCATACGATAGTAGTTCTAACCACTCAGTCTAAATACAAAAGGATCGTCACCTTTATTAATATATTTATCAATTTACTACTTATTAAAGGAAAGTAAAACATTAAATTGAAACAATGGATGTTCTTCAAGATCTATGTTTTTCTGAGCTATTCCATGAAAAAGATTTTAATAAGTTTCAGAGGGCTTCTCGACTTTGTCATAATGACAACATAAAAAATAACATGTTAACCCATCCAATTTTGTGAATATTTTGTTTCATTTGAGCATAGTTTCCATGACATGCTTTCCATACAACGTTCTGATCACCATTGAAGGAAAAATTAATGTTAACATAAATATTTCAAAATTGATAAAAGTTAGAAACATTAATAGGCATGGGGATGGTATGTCGAAAGTGTTCGCAGTCTTTTATTACATTTTAATAGTTGAGGGAAAATAATCAGTTTGCCAAATCCCGAAAGTTTTTATTAATTTAAAAAACTCTCTTAAAAATAAATTTTAAACCCGAATCATGTTTAAAATTCTAACTTTCATACTTTTGACATTTCAAAGTCAACACTTTGAACCCATGACAAATTTGACGATAAATCTATTTTGCATTCTCAAATTTTTAAAAATACTCAAAATTTTCATTTTTGACCCGTAACAAATTTTGACCTAAATGTAGTTAATTTGTACCAAATAATTTATTTACCAACTTTTGACCATAATATCAATTTTAAGTTCCATAAAAAACCCGAAACAATTTTCATTTGAGAAACATGATTTGTTGTTGATTTTTGAAATTCACCAAGTATTTTGAAATATATAGTAAAATAATATGTTAATATTTATATTTATTAAAATATATAGATATTATATAAATATAGTGTAAAATGAAAGTGAATAATTATTGATTTATTACTTATATTAGGGTGAATTAGTTTTGGAGGGAAAAAATTGTGAGAATTAACCAAAACATGACAAGTGTTCACATTTATTTTACTTTATTAGAATAGGTAGATATATATATAAAACTATAAACCTTATAAAATATGATTAGATTTTGATCATCTTATAATTTTTGGGCCCGCTTTTTTTTAATCTATAATCCGTATAATCAAGTATAAGTTCGCTCAAACTAAAATTTAAAACAAAAAAAATTTAAAAATCAAATAAAAAATAAAAGAAGTAGCGGCTGATTGGATTTCTCTTCGTTCCTTCCTTCTTCGCGAACAGACGTTGTACACTGAAAAACTGCTAGTCCAGTCAACCACCACCGCTAGTCGGGGTATCTTTATTTCGGCTCGGTCAAGGTATTTAAATTTTTAGAGACAACCCTAGTAGAGAAACCTTTATTAACCAAAGGAAAATGTTATGAATAAATCAATTTGTTTATACATTACTCGAGATCAACTCATTAAAAACTGAATTGCATTCAAATGAGCTTGACTCTAAAAGTATGTTCGTAGTTTAATGAACGAGCTGGAGCTTCATATGTTGAACTCCAGTCGTGAGCCTAAACAAGTATATTATTTTAATAAGCGAATTCATATGACAGTAACCCAAGTGTTTCCTTGTTATTGCTTTATCACCTTAATAAAAACTTTTTAACTAGAACAAATTACCAACTGATTATCAAGGGAATGTAATCAGTTGCTTATACCGTGTGACCCATTAGAGCAGAGTTTTAGGCAACCAAAGAAAACTTGTTCATCACAGGAGAATTCCCTTAGAAAGTTCCCTTGGCAATATTTCATATGCCCATATTACGAACTAACGGATTCTCGACTGTAACCATTATCACTTACGGATTACCAAGGAAAGCGTGTACGTCGGCAAGGCCGGCTTGGGGGGGGGGGAGGCGAGGGAGACCGTCCCTGGCTCAATCACCCTGGTAGGTATATGCGGACTCACATGGTGAGCGTGTGGTGCATTGTAAAGGGCTACCATGGTTCAAGTACCGACACGATCTAGTTAGGGATGTGCTCTTTGACATATTTAGGCGGGCCAGAATTTCTGTTAAGAAAGAAGAACCTATGAATTTCCTGACTGGCCCATCAGATGTAAGATCATCTCTTCGATCGGCTGACATTTTGGTGTCTGGATGGATAGGATGAAAACATACGTGTGTGGATTTAATAGGGGTTTACCCTCTAGTGGGCTTAGGGAGTAGTGATTTCAAAGTCGGATAAGCTGCTTTAGAAGCTACTCTAGGCAAGGTGACTAACATGAGATGGTGTGTCTTGATACCAACATGTATTTATTCCTTTTGCTTTTGATACTTTTGGTTTCCTCACGCCTGAAGCCGTGGAGTTACTTAACAGAGTTCAACTGGTCATGCATAGTAATATTATGATGCCAAGATCAGTGAATGTGGTTTTTAAAAGATTGGGTTTTGCTATACAAAATGGGGTAGCGGCACAGCTTGTTGTCCGCTTGTCTTCTGTTTCGATGTAATCACTACCTTGCTTATTGTAATATAATGCACCTTCCGTAGGTGTATCAAACTAAAATATAAGCAAAAGGGAAAATGAAGAAATAAGAAGGTGGGTTTGTCCCACATATATTATTGAAAGAAGAATGTGAAGTTATCCCATATGGATATAAATAAGAAAAGAGAACTTGTCCAACATCGATAGAAAGAAAAACTTGTAAGCTCTTTATAAGGAACAGATCTCACACGATAATATTCTTGTATGACAGGACACACTCGGTGATTTTAGTGAGGGTCCTCCCCAACGCGCACACATAGGGGCACGAGCTCTAACGAAGTGCGATGGTGCAATTTGCATACTCGTATCGCTGCTTGAGAGCTGCTTTAGTATTTTTGTGGCAAGAAAAAAATCTAAGGTAAATTGGATTAAAATAATCCCACCTTTTTTTTGTGGGAAATAAATTTTTTTAAGGTAAATTAGATTAAAATAATCCCACCTTTTATGTATTGGCCAATAATAATGTGGAGACCCAAGTTCGAATCCCATTTGTGTCACCTTTGGGTGGATATTGGAAATGATTATTTGAGCTAGGCCTTATGCAAAGGTTGTCAATTCGAACCTAGAGCCTCCTCAGGATTTTGTCCCACCATGTGTTATGCCAAAAAGTTTTGCTCTTGTGGTGGCAGTGGGGCATCATGGCTCTCCAAATTTGGAGAGCGCGGTAGCCTAAATAAAAGAAAGTCATCGTTCTAAAAAAAATAATCCCACCTGAGTTATTTCCCTCCGGTAGCCCCACCTTTTCCATGTTTTTTGGCTTATGATCCCCCATTAAAAAGAGTTAACGGGGCTATTTTATTTATTTATTATTTTTTTTTTTGCTAACATGGCTTGATGTGTTGGCAATTAAAATCCCGCCTGGCTGTGAGACGACTTTTTTAAGGTGATTAATGAGAACCCTCTCCAAGGGGATATGTCAAACGATTGCATACAAAGACAAATAGGCACATAACAAGTAGATCTGATTAATCACACACAATTACACATTTGCTATTTTTGATATATATATATAGTATGATATACGAATATGTCCCCAAAACGTTTGTGAAAATTGGCTGGAATGATAAAACTCACGTTAGATTAAAGGCAAGTGAGTATAATTAAGAATAAACGAGTCAACGGATAAGCGAGTCATCCAATACGCGTCAAACGAGATAACTGATCAGAACCTGAAACTTTGTGATATGAAACTATAAATCAAAAAAACGAACTCAATGCCGCTGGAATCAATCCTAACGGATGGGTAGAACTCTAGTTATGTTGAATTAAACGTTTAAGCGAGCTGGTACTGACCAGAATCCGTACAGCGAGTCGGAATTCGGGTTTTGGACAGTAGCCTAAAAATTACGTTACGAGAATAAAAGTCTTCTGGACCGAACGTTTAATCCGACCAGAAGCATGAGAAAACGCAAAGCCAAACTTGTTGATTGTTTTACCCTTTATCGGGTTTTAAAGCAATTAACCAGTCAACACCCTTCAACCACGGAAATTTATTGAAGTTTATTGACTAGGGAATATGTATGAACAATTTTACAGTTACAACTTACCCGAAAAGTGAAAGGATTGATGAGAAACGGAAGTCAAAGGTCCAAAAGCAAGCAAAGTCAACGATCAAACCTTGTATCTTTAACGAATATGCAAAAACCGAAGGGTTTATGAGATGGCAGAGGCTAGTGATGGCTGGAGAAGGTGTATTAGGGTTAGATTAAATTTTACAGCAGGGAATTATGATGGGTTTATATAGGAAAACACAAACTGAGCTAATTATGGCCTTTTTGGCCCGTTTAAGCAAGTAAATACGTTTTAAGGAAAGAATCAATGAAATATACTAAAATATATGATCCTGACTAGCGGAAAACAAATTAGGAGTTGTATATTAGTCATATGATGTTTACTTGGACCTTAATTCACTCAAACATACCTAATATAATCGATTTTATACCTTAAACGAACTAGGAAACGAACTAAAGTTTAAACGATCTGTACAGGGGTGCCAATGCCCGCGCGACGGGGAGGAGGGAGCAACCCACGCGGCGCTCCGACCAACCATGGTGGAGTTTCATTTTTTGACACTAATAGTCCTTGAAGTTTGATCTTTGGACATTTAATGAACCTTTTATGAAATAAATAAGATTTAAACATTATTCAAAGTATGAGGAACTTAAAGTGAACCTTAGGAAACTTATTTACTTGAAAATATTAGATTTTCAATAATAATAAGGATCTAAAAATGTTTCGTTCGTAAACGAATACGGGTTTGGAAAATCCGAATTGTTACATCTGTTTCGATACGAGTACTCATGAGGTAAAAATAAAAAATTTAAAATAAAATAAAAATAAAAAAACAAAAAACAATTTACATATCTAGCAGATTTATCAAATATTGGGATCAAATTTCAACAATTTAAAACAACCAGCCTTTTAAGAAAAGATCTGAACATGAGATCATATTGATTAAGATACTTTCACAATGATTCATTTTCAGCATTATTAAGACATAGTGAAAAAGTTGATAGCAGGTAATTAGAAACTTAGCATGACTTTCGTTGCGCCAGTGATATGCTTAGGTTCAATTAGGCATAAAGCTTATATGGACATCACTTATGGACCTATGATGCCCCCTATCTCTTCTCAAAGCTTATTTGGCTTTTCCCATATCACCCCAATTTGACTCCAACCCCCTAGTGCTTGATCAAAAGAATTTTCTTTATACAAAATAATTTTAAGCTTTAAGGTTGAACGTTGGACTTACATGCCATTCGGACTTACAAGCCTTATATTCAGGGTGTTTAGGACTTACTTGTGTGTCCCATCCCTGTAGTTCCCTGTTGCCCCTTTAAGCTTTTAAAATAAATTTAATTTGTAATGATTTTTATATATATGTACACAAGTTTTTTTTTTGGTTAATATTTTGCCGATCAAGACACTAACGGGCTCGTGTATGACTGGGTAATTGCTTTTGTACCTATCATTCAGAGAGATGTATCTAGGGACATGCAAACATCTTCAAAATGAATCTCCACAATAAGATTAGCAGATTTAGTTTATATCACTTCAAACTTTTACTTATCATGGAAAGCTACCATACACATCAATGACTAATCAAGAGCCTTTTTAGCTTAATAACTTCACACGTTAGGCACACATAATCAATTTATCTATCATTTCTCAAAGGTTGGATCAATTTTCTTTTGAAAATTTTCTAAGCTTCTAATAAGCGTTAGCTGAATAATAATATCACTTCCCAGATGATAATTTCGAAGATAATTTAAATTCAATCACCTCAGTCACTTTCAGTTTTCAGGTGAATGGCTACCCATGTGTCTACAGGTAGACGATAGGACCAAACACATAAGAGTATATGTCCCTCAAACCTAGGTGACCGACATAATTTTCAGTGAAAGAATCAAAATAAAATTTTATGTTCAGTCGCCCCGGTCACTTTCAGTTCTAAGGTTAATGGATATCCCGTGAATCAAAAGTTGATAACAGGACCAAACATATGAGATATGTCCGTTGAACTTGAGTAACCGACGTAATTTTAAGCAACAGAACAAAGCACTTTTTTTAAGAACGTACACACACTCTTTTTATCCTTTTCTTTTTCTCCCCCTAAATTTGTACATAAATTAATAAAATACGAAAATATTTATGTACAAAATTTAACCTCAAAGGTACTCAATCTTCAGAACGTACCATCTTAAGAAACCCTACAAGCACATTGAATCTGGCTGTCCCGACCGGTTTCGTAAATAGGTCCGCCACATTATTATCAGTGTGGACTTGTTCAAGATGAATTAACTTCCGGTCGTAACAGTCACGAATAAAATGAATTTTGATATCGGTGTGCTTAGTTTTAGAATGTTGGACCGGGTTTTTAACAATGGCAATTGCAGCATCATTATCAAAGAAAACAGGAGTATCAAGAAATTCCAAACCGTAGTCCAGCATTCGATGTTGCATCCATATGACCTGAGAACAACAGGCAGAAGCAACAATCCCTCAAAAATGAGCCAATCCCTCAAAAATTGACACCCGGCAGACATCGATTTCCTGTCAATATCATCACCTCCATAATTGCCGTCAGCAAAAGCATACAGATCAAATTCTAATTCTTGGGATACCAAAGACCAAGCTTCGGTTGCCCTTTCAGATATCTAAAAATTCATTTAACAGCAATTAAATGAGAGAGTTTAGGATTAGCTTGGAAATGGGCGCACTGACAGACTGCGAACATGATGTCAGGGCGACTGGCAGTAAGATACATCAGGGACCCGATCATTGATCGATAGTACGTTTGATCTACGGGTTTCCCATCAGGATCTGAAGATAGAAGAGGTTTTTCAGCCATAGGAGTCGCTGCACTTTTGTAGTCTTGAAACTCAAATTTTGCCAACATATCCTCGACGTATTTCTCTTGATGTAGCAAAATGCCTGTCGAGCTTTGACTAACTTACAAATCCAGAAACATTGTCATTTCCCACAATGAGCTCATTTCAAACCTTTTCTTCATCACCTCCTCAAACTTAGAACACAGAGCAGTGCTGGTAGAACCGAAGATGATGTCATCCACATAAATCTAAACCAAGATCAGGTCATTTTCAACATTCTTTATGAAAGTGTCTGATCAATGGTTCCATGCTTATATCCGTGCTCCAAAGTTGAGCTGTTAACGTCTCATACCATGCTCGAGGAGCTTGATGAAGGCCGTAGAGAGCCTTGTCCAACTTATAGACATACAATGGATGCTTGGAGTCCACAAAACCCGGTGGCTGATCCACATAAATTTCTTTCTTTACTTCACCGTATAGAAACGCTGTCTTGACATCCATCTGATAGACCATGAAACCCATGTACGATGCATATGCCAAGAAGATCTGAATGGCCTCAAGACGAGCCACTGGTGTGTACACCTCAGTATAGTCTAAACCCTCAACTTTTCGAAAACCACGAACCACAAGCCTTGCCTTGTTTCTAACAATAACCCCCAAGTCATCCTGGTTATTGCGAAAAACCCATCTCGTATCTAGTGACTTCTTCCCCACAGGTAGTTCAACCAACCTCCAGACCTTGAGTTTTTCAAACTGATTGAGTTCCTCATGCATGGCGTTAACCCAGCGTGGTTCTTGCAGAGCCATGTCAACCGTCTTGGGCTCAATTTGTGAAATGAAGCAAGAATACAAGCAGTTGTTGATCGTTCCAGTCTGACTTCTGGTTGAGACGCCAGCTTCAAGGGGACCCAATAATGCTAACAATGGGGTGATCCCGTTGAATTCTTGATGGAATAGAGTGATCGGGAACAGAACAGTTTGCTGGTAAATTGGTTGGATCTTCGAGGGCTTTAGTGAGAGGGTTCCTCCATCCTGATTATGTAGTACTGTGTGAGTACGAGGTACTGGCAACATACTTGTTTGGAATGGCATCAGGGAATAGAGTTCTACCGAATATCTGACGAATAACGCTCTCCCCCTCAACTGGTGACATCTCTGCTGGAGAAGGTTCTTGTGGGGGTACAGTGTCAGTGACAGTCTCTTCCAGATCCTCTGATGACGGCTGAGTGATGTCTGAACGTACAGACGGGTCCACACTCAGCATAGGAAGTTCTTGAGTATTAGCATAAACATCTTCTTCATCATCGAAAACAGTAGAAGTTCCTCCCCCTGAGTTATCTGAATCAATCACAGGAAACAGATTGAATGGATTGAACAATTTTTCGTACTCAAACAACCAGTTAGGCCCCACACAAGCATCTGTCTCATTTTCTTCCAACAAGCGCACATCATATGACTCTACAATCTGTTTCGATGCCTTGTTGTAGACTCTGTAGGCAGTTCGACCAGCATAACCAACGAAATAACAATCATCTGCCTTGGCTTCGAACTTAGAAGTACTCAAGATTCAACAAAGTGCACGGACTCCCGAAGGCTCGAAAGTGCACGACTGTGGGCTTGTGACCATAAACAATTTCAAAGGGAGTTTTCATCTGAGATTTGTTGATCAACACAAGATTTTGAACGTAACAGGCGGTGTTGATCGCTTCAGCCTAGAAGAATAATGGTAAATTTGAATCACATAACATCGTTCTTGCATCTTCAATCAAAGTACGGTTCCTTCTTTCAGCAACACCATTCTGCTGCGGGGTACGAGCTGAGCTGTAATGACGAAAATTTCCCTTTTCGGCACAAAAATGATTCAGTGTAGAGTTCTTGAACTCTGTGCCATTGTCACAACGAATTCCCTTGAGCTTCAAGTTTAACTGATTTTCCATAAGAACCACGAACTTCTTGATCAAGTCAGTTGTCTCACCCTTATTCGATAAGAAAAAAAACCAAGTGAAACGGGAGTAGTCGTCGGTGATGACCAGACAGTGATTACTTCGAGATAGACTCAAGACATAAACTGGACCGAACATGTCCATGTGAAACAATTGAAAGACACTAGAAATGGTATTTATCAGCTTTGGCTTGTGTGATTTTCGATGATGCTTGCCCAACGCTCAAGCCACACACTTCTCGATAGTCACGAAATCTTTAACTGGAAAGCCTCGTACAATGTTGTTCTTTACAAGACGATTCAGGTTTTTGATATTGGCATGACCAAGACGACAATGCCATAGCATGGCATTATGTTCTAACACTTTAGAGAACAAGCATGTAATTTTGTTAGGAATGTTCTTGTTCATGTTAATCAGGTAGGCATTATCTTTTCGCTGAGATCTGACCAGGACCCACTCCTCTGGTACAACAATAGCAGGTTTCAGAATCAAGCATACTTTGTTGTGTAGAAAAACCCTTATCACAAATCTGTGACATGCTGAGCAGACTGTGCTTCAGTTCTGGAACATAGTTAACATTTTCAAACTTTAAAACTCCATTACTCACGGTACCTTTTTGAGTTATCTTCCCTTTCTCTCCTCCCGCAAAGGAAACATATCAGCCGTTAAAAATTTGAATGTCACTCAGCTGAGATATGTCCCCTGTCATGTGCCTGGAACAGCCACTATCAACAAACCATGTTTAGATAATATTCCTCCATAGCTGTTCCTGCATAGTGTGCGAGATTAGTTAGTTTTGGGCACCCAGTCCATTGTAGTTCTGGGTATGCCTGACTTGGTCAACCGAGTTACGGGTTGCCATGACATATCATCATGATTATCAAAGATTGAGTCAGACGATGATAAGGACTTTGTTACCAGGGACTTGGGCAACCATTTATTTTGGTTTTAAAACTTTGTGATTTACACAAGTGGTTGACTCAGTCTTTGGTCTGCGGACGTGAGACACGTTTGACTTTACCCTGTTAAACATGCTCGGTTCAGAGGCCCACTTTGATCTTGGAACCGAGACCGTGTTTCCTTTCCGCTTTTGGGTCACATGGGCTTAGACTTCGTCTGATGAGAACTTGACCTGTCAGCCTTGTTTTTCTTCCAGTCACCGTCAGAGGGCTTTGCCTTGTAATACCTCATGTTATTCCAAGGCAAAGTCCTTTGATGGCGTCTGTAGTATGGAACATACGGAAGTCTAGAGCAATTTCTTGCAATGTGACCGGGAATGCCACAGTTGAAACAGGTTTGCCTTTTAACGTAAAAATCATTGTGGCTAATTCCCAGTCTTGCTCTGTTGTGTGAGCTTGTTTTTCCATCTTTGGACTTATCATTAGAAACTTCACATTTAACATTACAAGAACCATTTTCTTTCACAAACTTAGGTGACAGATGTTTATTTTGGCTTTTAAGTTCACCAGTTTTATTAAAGGACAAATCACTGCCTTTTGAAGTTCTAGAAAAGGTAACCAAATGATTGTGTTTCCTCTTAAAAACAAAGCCCACAAACACATCAGTAGTATTGTTATTTAAAACAGACAAAACAGGCAAATTTAAAGAAACAGTAGAGTCAATTGCTGATTCATCATCTTCCTCAGTCCAGTCCTCAATTATTACTTCATCTGCACACGAGCTAGACACATTAGATTCGTTCACCCCTGAGGTTGATTCAGTTGCCGAATCTGTATCAACCTTACCCTTGCCAGTTGCAGTTGACTTACTGTACTGCATACATTTTTATTTTTCTTCCTCTTCCTTGGTAAGAGGAAGACTAGTGTAGTTATTATTATAAGGAGGGGGACCATGTTGTAATCTAGACCCACACCTTTATTCTCTTTCCATTTCAACTGTTTCGCTATCATTGATTCCACAACAGCACTAGATGTAACACCCCGACCGATGGCGGATTATACATCGGGGCGCCACGTATTGTTTCATTACTCGTGACACTATTTGGGTGTCAATATTTAATAAATACATTTTCATTGCGCACGCGCAGAACACAAATCGTAAAGTAACATAAATCATATCATAACTCAAAATATTCAAATAACATAATTTGTCTTGTTACATTTTAATCTAGGTCCAAAGAAAAAGAAAACATCCTACGTGTCCTTGAGATTCCCAAAAGCAGCTACAGCAAACCTGAACATGTGTTAAAATAAAACGTCAACACTTGCGTGTCGGTGAGAAATCAAGTTTAATAGATATAAATAGATAATAACAAACACTGCGCGCAACATGTGCTTAACTGGGGTTTAACATAGGGTGTAATCAGATTGTGATCAAGCCTAAATAGATCATAGCTCATAGTTCAATCCGTGCTCCCAATCGAGCACAAAAACAAATAATCATACGTGCATGTGTAAACAAAACAAGAAAACCGTAAACGATAGGTCTCCCGTGTTCATCTAATGGATCCATGAAAACTTCGGAATAGGCCGAACAAAGCGGTTAATGATTCACACATACAAATAAACAGCCAAGTAAACGTCCATAACACATGGGGTTTTGCGCACATAAATTTCATAAACAAGTTTAAGACTCAAGTTGTACGAACACATGAACATCCCAAAACGTTAAAAATAAAAGGGGATTAAGTACGAGATTACTCACATGTAAACGGTGCGTTGAAAGATAATGCAAGAATCCAATTTTTAAACAAGCACAAGTTAACCTATAAATAAGAGGTTATTGGTTTAACGATTGGTTTTTATGTCTTGAATATATGCAGTAAGTATCGATTTTTGGTTAGTTAAACAAATTAAAACAAAATATATATATTTATATTTACCGAGATTCTGGGCAGAACAGAAGAGAAGACGGAGGCAAAGAGAGGAGTGTCGTTGCTGAGGAACTATGGCAGAGAGCAAAGGGAGAGAGATTTGGGGAGTGTTTAAGTGTAGTGTGTGTAGTGTTAATAAACAAGAAATTAGCTTAATTTATAGGAAAACCCAAGGGAACACAATCCCTTGAAAAGGGGAAAAGATCTTATCAAATCAAGCAAAAGATAGTAAAAATCACAAGAAAACAAAAGCAAAAGATACGCCGGCAGCTGCAGGGGATGGGGAAAAGCTGACAGGTTACAGATCAAAGCATGGGAGGTGTCAGATAAAGCACTGTTCAAGACATGCAAAAGAAGATTTCAAAAGATTATGTCAGTCACTTTTTCTGTCAACCAATAGGATTGGTGCGCATGCTGCGCCGAAAGTGGCTTTTCGGACAGATGTCGGAACTGACCTACAGTGCTCAAACAAAAGATAAGATATTTCAAAAGCATACAGGCTGACATAAACAGAAGAAAAGACTTAAGGTCTTGCGCGAGAAGACTCGAGCGCGCGCGCGAGGGCGAAGGCAGACAGAGAACAATCCTTAGCGCGCCGCGGGAAGAACTACAATTCTTAGCGCGCCACGGGAAGAACTACAATCCTTAGCGCGCCGCGGGAAGAACTACAATCCTTAGCGCGCCGCGGGAAGAACTACAATCCTTAGCGCGTCGCGGGAAGAACTACAATCTTTAGCGCGTCGCGGGAAGAACTACAATTCTTAGCGCGCCGCGGGAAGAACTATAATCCTTCGCGCGCCGCGGGAAGAACTACCATTCTTAGCGCGCTGCGGGAACAGTTCGCCTCGCGTATCGCAGGAACAGTTGGTCTTCGCGCAGGCTTCCTTGTAAGGAGTTTGGCGCGTGGAGCTGCGCAGACATCCTTAGGCGGGAAGAACCAAAGGACAAGCAAAGAGTTAAGAGAAAAATGGGTTCCACGCTTAAGGGTTAAGCAGAGGGGCGGGACGGCGGAAAAGAAATTATTATTATTAGTAAGTAATATAAAAATATATATATATATATGATTTATTTAATGTTAAATTTACAAAGATTAATAATCAAAATTTTAAATCATAAAAAGAATCGGATTTGAAAACGGGTACCTGGGTCGGGTCGGATTGGGCAGTTGTCACACTAGAGACATCAAATTTTTTGAAACTGAATTCAGCATTTTCAAATTTATTTGTTAGTTTGACTATCTCCAATCTCGATGCTTCTAACTCTGCAGTTAGTTCAGCTATTTTCTTTTTAGCATCTAGATGGTGACAGCACTTTATGCTAAAATCCGATTGTAGTTTGGAAAAATCTTGTTTTTGTGCCTCTATTTTGTCATTTAAAGCCTTTTCAAGTTTCTTTAGTGTTGAGTTTTCATATTTTACACCCTCTATTTCCCTCATTAAGTTACTGTTATGTATTTTATACAAGCCTACTTTATCAATGCAGGATTGAGAACAAAGTACAGGACTTACCTCAGTTTGTTTGGTGGAGGTGAAGGCCATGAAAGCATGCTGAAGATCCCTGACCTGCTTCTCAGCTTCGTTCTCCTCTTCATCAACATCCATCTCAGCAAAATTTGCAACTTCATTGCTTAAATTCAGTGCTGCCATTTGATCCTCCCAAGAGAAGTTTTGAACCACCAAACCTCGCTCACCCATACTCAAACTAGCCACATTATTTTCTCTTCCACCATTTACCGGAACCATTGTCCTCTCTCTATTTCCATCTTAGCCGGATTGGTACACTCACGAGTAAAATGACCCGGCTCATGATAGTTGTAGCACCTCAGAGAACTTTTGTTGAATCTCACTTTCTGATTTGCAGGCACATTCTAGTTGTTCCTGCCTGTCCTCTTGGTGAACTTCTTGGCTCTAAAAACAGCCATGGCAATTTGCCATGAAATATCCATCTCCTCTACATCATAAGAATGTATCTGATCCAGCTCAGCAACCATAACGGGTTGTACCATGTCTCCAACAAGAAAAGCATTATAGTAGTTCATAAAACCTGCCATTAAAGCTATGTTCTCTTGAGTCTCTTTGGAAATAATAGGAGTTTGAATGGGATACTGGCTGGAGGTGGCCGTGGAGGCATGCGATTTCGGTGCAGGATTCGGTTGTGGAAAGAAAACAGGAGTAGCTGGTGTAGGTTGAGGAATGGTTTGAATATGTGATGACGTGAACATGGAGAAGGTCTGCTGAGGCTGTTGCGGTTGAGCTGGCTGACTCTTGAACAATGAGAAATTTTCTTGTGATACTAGAGAATTGTTAGCTGGAATGCCGTAACCAACAGTAGTGTATGTACTTGCATGATTGATAGCATGCTGCTTGTTGTTCATGTCATAAGCCTTGATAATCGCCATCACCTCAGAGAGAGTCAGTCTAGCCAGATCCTTGGTCTTCTTAATAACAGCCACATTCAAATCTCCGTGACCAACGAGATGAACCGGTGAAGTTTTGTGGCAAAGAGTTGACTAGCTTATTGTTGATCTCAGCAGGTGTGAGGTTTATGTTTGCAGACCTAATCTCCGTGACCAACGAGATGAACCGGTGAAGCTGTTTTTCAAGAGACTCTCCCAAAACATGGTTGAACATGTTGAATTGTTATCTTAGGAGATCTTGCCTACTTCTCCTCATGTCCTCATTTCCTTCAAACACTTCAATGAGAGCCTCCCAGAGTTCTTTGGCAGAATTCAGCTCTCTAAATCCCAAAGCAATTTCAGGAGAAAGAGCTATAGTCAAGGTAGCCAGAGCCTTCTCATCCAGCTCAGCTGCATCGTAATCAGCATCTGAATACATCTCAACTGGCTTTGTCTCCACTTCTTCAGACCCTTCTTTCTGATAGGTAATAACCTGATGACTTCTAACTATGCTCCTCCACAGTTTTACATCCTTTGCTTTCACGTACTTCTCAAATCTGAACTTCCATTCAGCAAACCCTTCTTATTTCAACAGTCGTGGTACACGAGTGGTGGTACCCATGATAGAGTCAAGTTCTTGACAAAGAGTGGCATTGGAAGACGCACTAACAGCTAATTGATCCATATTATCCTGAATCGAGAACTTTATAAAATGACCGAAAACAGCAAAATTCTTCTGAGAACTCAAAAGGTTGACCAAGAACTGTCAACAATATCTGATAACACACGAGGTTACCCGAGAACGATGAAATCTGCCCGAGAACGACGAAATCTACCCGTGAACGAAAAAATCTACCTGAGTACTTGAAAATCCTCCCGAAAACCTTGAATTTTAACGGAGGACTTTGAGATCTTCCCGAGAGCTTTGAACTCAATCCGAGAACTGAAACAGATTTATCGAGAACTTGGAATGATTCAAGATAAGGTAATCTTGAATATTTAACTAAATCTCGAGAATGATGAGATTCAAATTAAATATGAGATTTTCAAAATCTATTCCAAAGTAAACTTTCACCAGCCGAAGAACACGAAGAACAATCTTCTTCAAGCTCCAGAAATCCTTAACCAAGAGCACACCTGTAAGTCACCGATAGAATCCTTGATATCACCAATAACCGAGCCCAGAATAGGTCAATAGGCTCTGATACCAATTGTAAGTCCCATGATGGATCTTTCAATGTGATATAAAGATACTCAATAATTAGCCGGAAACTAATCACTAAGCCGATTCTATAAAACAATTAAGAACAGACAAAAAACAATGAAGAAGCTTCAAAACACACGTATATTATACGTCGGGTGCTTAAACCCTTTTGCAACTTACACGGGTGAATAATACACTTGAACGAACAACCCTAACTTCGTTAACGTATGTTCTATATATAGACTGCCAATTAGGCCCAAACCAAACTAAAAGCCCACCGAGATCAACTGATCTCGGTTTACATGCAAAAGCCCAACTAAGCCCAAAACTAAATCCAATACTACAAAGCATAAACCACAAAATACGACCCAACAGACATTTGCTCCAAGAATGCCCAATCATCTTATTCATAATTGGTACAAAATGTACCATTTGTGATTAACGTTAAATCCCTCTCATCTTCCGTGTTTAACCCCTCATGAAAAGCATTCAACAATTCCCAAAGAGCAATACCATGGTGAGGACAATTCTTTATCATCATATTGAACCGCTTAAATGCTTCATGAAACATCTCACCCGATTGTTGTTTGAAACTTCTCAAACTTCGTCTTGCATCATAGGTCTTTCGAGCCGTGTAAAATTATTCTAAAAATCTTTGTTGCATCCCAGCCCACGTGTAGATTGATGCAGATGGCAATGTGTAAAACCATCTCTTTGCCTTATCTTCTAACAAAAATTGGAACAAAACCAACTTAACCTCATCCAGTGAAAAACCTTGACCCCCGATCGTGTTGCAAATAGAATCATATGCATGATGGTTGGGTCAAAGTTAGTTAATTTTATATATTAATTAGTTAATTTTAGGTAAATAAATAAATGAACATTGGTACTTCAAGTATTGTTATGTGTTTTTAGGGACTTGGAAGTTATGGAGCTTATCGAGGATATTTACGAGCTTGGAATGAATATTTGGACGTGAGAGATTGGATGTGCACGCATCACGAGGCAGCAAAGAGAAGAAAATAAAGTTTTTCGTGATTTTACATCTTCGAGCGATGCGAAGATGTATGAGGGGAAACTTCGCGCGACGCGAAGTTGCAAGAATCTGAGCCCAGCTATTTTGTCCTTCGCGCGACGCAAAGATGAAGCCCGGACAACTTCGCTCGACGCGAACCGACTTAAAACCGAAAAAATCTAGGTTTTGCCTTATATAAACCCATTAACCTCACCATTCCGGATATTACGACTTCCAGAGGCAAAAGAGAGGTCCTAGGGCGATTTTCCATCATTTCAAGGCTTCCGATTAGTTCCGGCTTTGCATGTTCATCAAAGATAAGTATTTTGCATAATATGTCGATGTTCGGCTAAACTTTCGTGTTCGTTCTAGGCTAGGGTTTTGTGTAATTCTTCTTAAGACCAGATTTACTATGCTTAATGTTATGAACTTGATTTGAGTTATTGCATTTATCTTGTTCAATTGATTGCTTGGTTGTTTAAACAATTTATATTTGCGATAATTGATTAGTACATTACTTGTTTGGTTTTATTCATCAACACTTAGGGTGAGCTCTTGTGTAATTGAATTGGTAATTATCAACTATTGTCACTTAATTAGTTTTCATAAAACATAAATTGGTAATTGTGTAGATCGAGTTCAATTATGTCAACAATTCGGTTAGGGTGTCGTTTGTCATCACAATCAAACTAATAGGTCTAGTAATTACTGCACAATCAAGACAAGTAAATTTGGGATTAAGTTGAATAGCACATTACCTGAACCTAGAATGAATACCTTTTAATTAATATGATTCACAAATATTTTTAAGTAATCATTTAGTTTTAATTAAATCTTTTTCCAAAAACCGCTTGACATCGTCTGTCCAACTTAGTTTAATAATTAATTTAGTAATATTAAAATTAGCACTTTCCTTGAGTTCCTGTGGAGACGACCTTACTTACCCTTACTGATTATAAGTATTTAAGTCTTTAATTAATTGTTTTTTTAGTAGACCGCGACAGCCTACGCCAATGCCTCCAGGTGAAAATAAGGTTCTTTCATTGCTAGACCCTTATACTTTGGTAAACTTTGGAGCGCATTGGTTCTAACCTCGAATGTTCTTCCTTGTTGATTTTGAGGAATAACTACCGGAGATGGGTTATTGGTGATGACCGGTCTAAAATGAGATTCAATTCCCCTAAATAACTCTCTTGCATGCCTTCTTGGTACCCCCAATGGTACTCTCGGTTGGCCCATTTGCCGGTACACGGGCCTCGGTTGTGCATATTGTTGAAATTGTGGTTGGGAATTTGGTTGCTGATATTGAGGTTGTTGAGGAACTTGTTGCAATGGTTGTGGTTGTTGTAGTTGTTCTTGATTGACATGTGGTCCACCCCATTGTTGCAAAATCTGTTGCGGTTGTTGTTCGAGTAGATACCCAAATTGCCCTTGAATCCTCAATTGATTCCCGTCAACTCCACTTGAATATCCCTCTTCATACTCTTCATACACTTCATTGTTATCACCATAACGTGACCCACCAAATGGATGCGGGCCCGACCTAAGACCCGGTGAAGTATGGATTATGGGTGGATCTTGCAATAATGTATATGGCTGATTATAAAGTGGATTTTGTTGAGATTGGAAAGGTGATTGTTGTGGTGAGTTTGATGATTGTCCTTGAATAGGCATGAGGTTGTTTAAAGGTGGAAGGTTAGCGGGTGGTTAAAAGCTAAACACGGTTGAAATAGGTTCACTTGTAGGACTTGTAGTGGTAATGGGTTCAGTAGATGGTGGGTTTTCTGGATTAATGGGTGGTGGCATTGGTGGTAAATATTGATTCGAAGTCATGATTTTTGTGTCGGTTGTTCGACTTTGTGTGCTTGGAGACCCAATAATCTTATTCTCCCGTTGAAGAATCCGATTATGACGAAAAGTGCGTTCGATTTCAGGATCAAAAGCTAACAGTGATGAAGACCGAGAACTTCGTATATGCATATACCTGTGAGTACATGCACACTAGCACAATCCGCATAAAACTGACAATAACAATTAAACAAAAACTACAAAAGTAACACAATTTGCGCACTACTGCCCGCCAAAATTTGACACGAGGTCGAAGACTCACTCAAATTTAAACCAAATACAACTAAATAGAGAGTGGCAAATGGGTATCAAACACAAGGAGTTTGTGGAATATGTGTTAATAAGTAGCTTAACAATTAAACTAATATAAACGTAAATAACAAAAAGTAATCTTCAAGTTGATTTTGATTTGATTTTATGAACTAAAATAAACTAACAAATAAGTTGTAAACAATTGATTAAGAAAGTATTCCTCTTGGAGTTCGGGTTATTATGCAACACTCTTGTTAAAGTTCAATGGATAAACCATAATATCTCGGTTTTGTGTAAATGTAATTCTTTGTGATTAATCAAGAACTAAGTACTCAGATTCCTAGAACGCGAGGTTGTTACTTGGTAAACAATCAATATTTTTAACCCTAATTCCTTCCACTAAATCTCAATTGTCAACGACACCAAGAACGTATAGATTGAAATTAGCTTTAAACGATATGGACAAGTTACAAACAATCACGTATCGCTAAAGTATTTTTTTCCCCCATTTCAGGAAAACAGATATAGCACAGATAGCAAGGAATTAGAATCATTAATGAAGTTAGATGCTCGCTTATGGAGATGGTTCAGTTTTTAATCATGAAAATATTGAAATCAAGATTAAACAAATTAATATTTTATTATAACCAAAAGTCTTCCGCTAAATAACCCGTAACTCTAATATATTTACAAAATAGGTACCAACTATGGGTCACACGCCTAGGTCCTATGTCGGGGTGTGACAGCTACCAATATTATAATTTTGTTGTCTCTGACTGGACTGGTAACCTGTCTTCTGTGAACTACCTTGATGGTAAGTGTTTGAGTTCATGTTACTGTTGTATTTCCTCTCACCGTGAACATCATTTTCTTCATCATATATGGCCCCACAACCCGACACATCATGTCCAAAATCTCCACACTGTTCACTAACCGGGCATGTCTTTCCTGACCTATTCTTCTCTTTTGTACCCGTGGCCATTAATTGTTCCAACTTCCTTTCCATTTTTGTCATTTTATCCTCAGACACGGTACTCTCCATTGTTTTCACAACCGACCTCTTCAACATTCGATTTGACTAAGCCTGTCTCTAGGAGTTTATTGCATGTGTTTCCAAGTATCTCCAATCCACATTTTCATCATTCGTTAGAAAAGAACCATTGGTATTGAACTGGAGGTCTCGAACATCGTCGCTTAACAGATCATCATGGAATGCCTTGACTAATTCCCATAAGGCAATCCCGTGATGGGGAAAGTCCTCAGTAATAACTTAAACCTCTAAAAAGACTCATAAAATGTCTCACCCGTCTGCTTCTGAAAATTTTGAATGTCGGTATGGGCTTCTGAAGTTTCATATGGAGTGTGATACTCATCAAGAAACTGTTGTGCTAAATCACACCATGTGTAAATATTGGCCGAAGGTAAAGACAGAAACCACTGTTTAGCCGCATCCTTCAAACTAAACTGAAAAACAACCAACTTCACTTCATCTGCGGTGAACCCTTGACTGGAGATTATCGCACCAATTGAGATAAAATCACTCAAATGTAAGTATGCATCCTTTGTGGCTTTCCCATGATAGGTGGGTACCCCTGTCAAGATGCTCTATTTCACTGAGAATGTTCTCCCATCTCTAACCGAAACAATAAAGGGTAGAGGGTTTGTTTCAACTTGTGGGATAAAATGGCTGTGTAACCCCCCTCCCCCCCCCCCCCCGAACTGTTGGTGGAATAAATGCTCTCAGAACCCCATCGTCATACTCATAGAATGGGATTTGTGGTCCCCTGTTAACTTGAGATCTCGATGCTTGTTGTTGTTGATTTCTCAAGTATTAGCATTGTTGGTGATTTTGTTAAGGTACTTGGTTATTATGTGGGTACTAAGGATGGTTTCTCTAATAATGCTTAGCCCCTTGAGCATCCTCAAAATCCTCTTTGTCTTCATAATTAACATCCCAATCCTCCCCTGCATTCAAATCAACCCTTTCATAACTTTGATCAATCGCATTCTCATCCCACCTGAACTCTAACGGTCTCTAATGATTCTATGGTTCTGATATAACTGACCTGTTATCATCAAACATTAGTGGTTGTCTTTTATTCCAATTTTCACCCCCCCCCCCCCGATATACTCAATTTTTGTTTCGGTTTACGTTTTCGTTTTGGCCCGGTGGTGGGTCATTTTGTGGGATTGGATATTCTTAATTTTATAGCTGATTTTGGTTTAAGTTGGTTAATGGGTGGATCTTGATCATTCTGGTTACTCATGTTCTAGGCATTCGGTTTTGATGTTTCGGCTTCTGGTTTTTGGTTTAACTTGTTTCTGTAAGCTACTCGGTTTCTCCTTACTGTGTCTCGAATTCAAGATCAAACTATAGTAGCTCCTTGATTCTTGAATACCTCGTACGCATAAACCTGAAAGATTATCTGCACACACGAAACATAAAACCCCATGTAAAATCAAACGAAGAAAAATAAAAACAAAAATAAAACTATATTAAACTAAACTAGCACTTTGCGCGTTGATTCCCTAGCAACTGCGCCATTTTGATGTAGATGTCATGCTCTAATAAAAAACAAGTATTTTAATCACTTTCATGCCTATAACTAGTACGGGTAAGAAGGTCGTCTCCACAGAGAATCAGTAGAAAGTGCAAGTTTAACTCATGACTTTTTAATTAGTAAACTAAATTGAACAGACAATGTCAAACAGTTTTGAAAGATATTTGAATGCAACAAGATTACTTTTATGATGTGTAAACAATTTAACAAATGGGTGACACACTTCAGGTTTCAGGTTATGCGATCCACTGAACACTATGAATCCTATCAATTGAATAAACACATTTGACATGTTTCGTCAGTTAATATTGGTATGAAATTACTAGACACGGTAATTTGATCGTGCTGATACACAGAACTTAATCTAATTATTGGCACGATTGAACATGGTCTACCTAATTACCAGTTTGTTAATATAATATTTTAGGTAAATTAATGATTGATGGTAACAACTCAATGACCATAAGAACTTAATCCTAGCAGTTGATGAGCAAAACCTATCGATTGATGATAAACCATAGTCCCAGAAAAATAACTGTTTAAACAATAACAACTAACATAAAGATAGATCAATTATCATTAATCAAACTTCAATTCCATCACAAGCAATAGCAAACACAGTTTATGTCCAGTTTCATACAAAATCCTATGCCTAAAGTGATCACAATGGTTTTAGCCTAACATGTGCATATTGATTAACTTGTCTATCTGTTGAATGGATGAGAACATGGACTGATTTGACGAATCGTGAGCTCCGAGATTATGAAAAATCGCCCTTTAGGTCCTTTATGGCTACTGGAAGACAAGATATGTCGAATGGAGGCCAAAAAATGATTTTATATGAATTAGGTCAATTTTCCCATAACTTTCCTTCTCCATGTAACGCGAAACTCCTTTCCACTAATCCTTCGCGTAGCACAAAGGACAATTTAGTCGGGTTGTAACTTCTAACTCCTTTGTGTAGCGCGAGGGAGGACTTCTCCACCCGTCGTGTAGCGCGACGGGCTCTTGGCAAGGAAGTATTGGCTTTTGCTTTGTTATATGCTTCGAAACGTGTGCTGATCAATTCCGCTCCTCTAAAGCATCAATCCAAGCTCGTATATTGCATCAATAAGCATCCTTGGCATCCAACGACCTGAAATATAGAAACATGCTTAAAGTACCAAAGTTCACACAATAATTTAACCAAAACTGATTACTTAGTATGCTTATATACGAAATATACTCGACCAACAGTCAGCAAACTATGAAAAAGTCCAATACTTGGGATATTAGGTAATACATATTGATTTAGGTATAATACGTACCTGTTAATTTTGGCTATTTTAGGTAATACATGTTACTTTTGGTATAATACATGTTAGCTTTTGGGATTTTTGGTATAATACATGTTAATTTTGTGTTTACATGTATGCATGTAATTATTTATATGTATGTGTGTATATGTGCCCATGTGCATGTATGTATGTATGTATGTATGTATGTATATGTGTGTGGGGCTGTTACTTGTCCAAGTTTTGCAGATTTATGTCAAACTGGTAGTAATGCTTTTAAATATTGGAAACCAAAACCAAATCATAGAACTTTTAAACTGAACCGAACCAAACCGAACAAAATATTTTACTTAAACAAATTATGATGATATGCACTAATAAGTTTGATGTTTTAATTATTCGAGCTAGTTAAAGTTTGTGTACTTTTGTATGTCTATATATATCCAATGGTCGTGTTTTAAACTTAGAAAAGATCTGCATGTATTTGTTTTAGCTACAAAAAGCTTTATATGCCAAAAATACATTTAAAAATACGCAATAAAGGTCAAAGAGTAATTGCGGCGACTTTAGGAGCATTAGTGGCGGCATGTAGCCACTAAAAGTTTGCCTGAGTTCAACGCCGCCGGTTAACCTGGTAACGATACCTTTAGCGGCAACTTAATAGCAACGACTCTGGAAGCATTAACAACGACAACCTTATATTGCAGTGATTATAGACCAATAGCGATGCGATTTTAAAGGTGACATGTCGCCACTATACTTTTAGCGGCGGTAATTGGTGTTATTAGCGGCGACGAAACCCTGATTCTTTGTAATTAAAAGTCATGAGTATTGAATCGGCACTGAAAGTACCTGTTTTGGTACCGATACCTGGTATCATTTACTCATCCCTAGTTTCGTCCTTGATGGTGTTCATGGGTGAGTCAGGCCTGAAATGCCAAAGTCGGTATAATGATTGACATCTCATCTCAGGAATGCTCTCTCGGGTATTGGACATAGTTCAATAAGATGTTTAAAAAATTATAATCTAACCTTGACTAGGTGACCTAGATATTATGATACTAATCCAATTACAATTATAAAACTAGACCAACTTGATCGACTTGTCAACTCAGATGCTTCTATATTCACCGACTTGTGAATATGGTCTGGAGTTACCAACATTTTTAGTCATTTCCTTAATGTTTCCTACGATTAGATGCAATATTATTTAAACAAAATTTCAGAAACTATAACAAATAAGGGCAAGTAAAACGTTTAACCGGGGTTTGTCTAACGTCATTCACTACTGTTAGCGACGACAAAACTGTCGCTAACAGTAGCAACAGCGACAGTCCCATTGCAAACTGCAACAACCATGTCGCAAGCGGTAGAAGTTTAGTTGCAAGCATCAGCAACACAACAAAATTGTCACTAACAGCGAAGATTATGCCACTAGTAGCAATAATACAACAGTGAATAACGCTAGACAAATCCCGGTTAAACGTTCTACTTATCGTTTGATCCTACCCGATAGTATTGTTGATTACGAGTTAAATTCAAATGAAGAACTCGAAGAACTACTTTTGTTATTGAATGATGAGCTGAGTAGTTTTGATGAAGCGAAATCAAAACCTGAGTGGATGAAAGCGATGCGGGCCAAGATCGATTTAATCGAGAAAACAAGACGTGGAGTTTAACGGGGTTACCAAAAGAGTTAAACCAAACGGTTTTAAACGGGTATCCAAAGTAAAACCGAATCCTGGTGGGTAGACAAACAAACACAAGGCGAGGCTTGTGGTGAAAGGATACGTGCAACAACCGGGGATTGACTATGACGAAGTATTCGCACCGGAAGCACGAATCGAGAAGATCCGATTTTTAGTTTATCTCGCGCAGATTAAATTCAAGGAGTTGCAAGCTTTACTAAATTTGGAAGATCTCCCCTGTACGACTCATAAATTCAGGGGGTGATTGTTGGGAATTCCCATGGCTTTGTGCGTGGGGACGGCTAGGATATTAACTTGGTGTGCAAGTTAATGATTAAATAATATTAATTAATTTGTGGATGATTATCTAGTTTCCTATTTTGATACATGTCACGAGGATAATTATTATAGAATTGATTAATTAGAATACCAGTTAAAGTATAACGTGTTACGTTATCTATAAATAGGTTTGTGCGTGTGTGTGGTGCGATTCGGTGCGGCTTTGAGCTAAAACCAAAAGTTTGGTTTTTGGATTACTAAAACCGTTTGGTTTCGGGTTTTTTTTTCGGTTTTTGCCATTTGAGCTGGAAAATTTTAGCCGAAAAGAAAGTTTGCCGAAAATAATGAATTTAAGTATAAATAATTTTGTTAATTGTTAAGTAATAGACTGTTACACCTTGTTACGTAGACTATTATGCATTTGACCAAAAGTATTTGAGTATCATATTTATTAAATTCTTATAAATTATTTAAAATAAAAATCTAGAAATTCGGTTCAGTTCGCTTTTTTCGGTTTTTATTACATGCAAAACCAAACCATCAGTTCAGTTTTTACAAAAACATAAAACCAAATCGTCGGTTTTTGTTTTTGTTCGTTTTTTCGGTTTGGATTTTTCAGTTTTGGATCAATTTTTATGGTTTCTTGCGCTCCTCTAGCTATAATACCGTGGTTAGGGTATGAGACAAATTGTAATTAAGTTTTTTGTGACAGATTTTCTTAATTAATAAACATTGGGAGTTACTAGTTTGCCAAAAATATCACGTTCTTCTTCTTTGTCTGTTCCTGTGCATCACATCGAACAATACTCTAATTACCAGACGCTTGGTGGTTAACTGGTTATTATCTCTAAGAAACCCTGACTATTCACAACTTTAAAATTATAGAACTTTAACACCATATGTAAAAAACAAAACAAGGTAATGTAATGTTTGATGCATGTCAGAGAGAGAGACAGAATGAGCAGGTGGAGGGTGATGACAAAAATGGAACAACCTGGATTAAGTGGGAGTGTGGTGGGTGGGGGGGTTGAGCTCGCCCTTAAGACACGCTCTGACCGTTCCAGACCTCATTGATTGGGTTATGGGTCCGGTTCAATTTCCAACGGAACCCCCACATGCCCCTTTAGCCTTTATCATCACAATTAATTTCTTTTTAAACCTTATTATTTTCAACCCTCAGTTTTCCTAGTCTGTGTAGGAAAAACTGGTCAATGTTTTTTTATATGTTGCTTCTGTAGTATTTTGCTGATATAATCTATGGATTATCAGTATATGTCTATATAACCGTGTCTAAGTATTTGTGGTGAATTAAAATACCTAGTCAGCTTACACATTTTTCAAACACCATCACTAATTAACTTTTACTTTTTCTATCTTGGTATGGTAGTTTGGCTGGTGTCACTGGTGTGGCGGGAAATAATTTGTGTACTTCGGGAACACTGTCGTAAATAAATCGGATAATAGAATCGGAAAGGAAATTTGGGTTCAAGATTTACGAATGAATAATGTTTGCTTTGTGTTGTTTAGCCAATCAGGTGCGCGCTTAATTTGTGTAGTTTTGGATACTTTCAGGTAGGTTTTTTTTTCTGAAAAAAAATGATGTTAACTAATTCATCGGTTAAACCCCATCAAATACTTTGGGTGTTTTTTTTTTTTTTTTTTTTTTTTTTTTTTGATTGACAGATACTTAGGATTGTTTACCCTATAAAGAAAGAAAGATCATACATTCTCTTAAACAAGTTAATTTTGGTGGACATTAATATAGGTGGGTTTGGAGGTTTGGAGTAATGCCGGAATTCTTGGTTAAAGGCGTTAGAAAGATTATTAAGGACTATATTCTTCCGACGGGGATTCGAAAAACCATTATGTTTAAATTTCTTACTAGAAAAATTAACATATGTGCTTGGCGTGTTTTATTAAATAGGCTTCCTACACGAGCAAATATATGTCCGGTGTGCTTTGATTAACACAAAGAGTAATGATCATGTTTTTGGTACATGTTTTCTTGCTAACTGGATTGGGATCTCGTTGTGTAGGGGCTTGGCCTTCCGTTGGTTAGTCTGCTACTCCGCATGAGATGATGGTGTGGTTGAAAGCTTTAAAAGTTCAAACTCATAAGAATGATTTGATCAGGTTAATAATTTTTGTTTCTTGGTGGGTTTATGGAGATTCAGGATGATTTGATATTCAAGAAAAACTGTCACTGAAGAGGTAGGTCCCAGCAGAGCCCAGTTGGACCCGCAAGACTCACCTTCAAAAGAGACGGCTGCGCAGAAACCAACTGGATACGCAGGACCCACCATGCTCAGAGACGTGACGTCCTTACGCGCAGTACGCAAGCTGTTCCCGCAGGAAATGCCTCCCAATGGTGAAGTACTCTGCCTGTTCCCGCAGCTGCGGATACAAGCCATCAGGGAAGGCCACCCGCGCAGCAAGGCTACACGCACAAGGCACTTAGCTCTCAATCATTCAGTGTCACCTGAAGGAATGAGCAAAGCCGGGAACAATCCCGCACAAAGGCGGGAGGGGGAATACTCCCGCCCAAAAAGCCAGTCCGTACGATACGGGAAGATCTTTTGTACTGTACCTGACGAGGTATGGGCAAAAGATCTGACTAAAGATACGACAGCTTATTGACAACAGTATGGCGAGCAGCATGCTCTTGTACTGTATGTCACTATTAGCCGCTGCCTACTCACCAACTCCTGTCATACCACGTGCATAGCCGGCAGTTGGTGGAAAAGGAATAGTACACAGCAGGCCTGGTCACTATCAGCCGCTGCCTACCCACCAACTACCAGCAGGGCACGTGCGTAGGCCACAGTTGGTAGAACAGGAATACTATTCAGCTGGCCACACCTCCTTGGAAACCTACCTTCGGCTATAAATACCCCAAATGGTATGATCATCTCATCTTATCACATTATCATCATATTATACCTGATATCTGCTCTAGCAATCTCTTAATATACATTTATATTTAAAGAGCAATCTAGTCTGATTCTCACGCCGGAGGGTGGTCACAAGGAGGAACCCCCCCCCCCTTCTCAGTGACAAGCTCACGGTGTCTGTTTTGCAGGTTATCAGAAGAACCATCTTTGCCGGGCCTAACCCCTCGTGGGAAACATCTATCTAACCCCCAGGTTACCCGTAATCTGCCCGGGGTCCGGTTAGTGTTTCTTCATTGGCGCCATCCGTGCATAAAAGCTAGAAATTCATTTCCTTTCAGTTTTTTCAAACTTCTGGAAAGATGGTTAAAGAAACTCCGGTAACCACAACCCCAGCTACTGGGGGGAATACCGGCTACACAGTCTTTACAAACACTACCCCGGTTACCCAAGCCGGGGCAAGTGAAGTAAATTTTACGAACACTACCCCAGTTACCCAAGCTGGGGCAAGTGCAGTAAATAATCGCTCACTGGGATTCACCGATACCCAGTTAGAGAAACGAACAAGGCTCCCCCGCCAAACACTCGATGAAGTTAAGGCATGGGCGGAGGCACGTCAGAAGGAATTCCAAGCTGAGTTGGACGAACGCTTGCGTTCCGTCCAACAGGCTGACGAATTCGAAGAATACTTGGACGAATACTCGGAGGAATCCGACACCGACGCGAACCCTCGCCATAGGGCAAAAGGGAAGCGTAAGGAAACGGACTCCCAACCGAGAAGGCGTTTTGGAGAAGCCTTCAAACCAAAAAACACATGTGGAAGTCCACGTGACTTCTCGAAAGCATTTACACCAAATGCTGCAAAGGCGGGAACGTCCAAATTTGCAAGGGACATTGCGGAAGCAATCGTCCCGAAAAGTGCCAAACAGATGTCCAACATCGGCACTTACGATGGTATATCTGATCCGGACGATCATTTGAACAGGTTCATAGCAGGGGCAACCGTCAGTAGTTGGACGGAACCTACGTGGTGTTACATGTTCCAAATGACGCTTGTTGGGGCAGCTAGAGCGTGGTTCGATCGTCTACCAGTCAACCACATCTACGACTGGGCAGACTTCCAACAGAAGTTTAGCCAACACTTCAGCCAACAACGAAAGTATACCGAGGAGCAATGGACAATCCTCAAATGCATTCGAGAGGAAGATGAATCTTTGCCAAACTTCATCACTCGCTTCAACTCAAAGAAGCTAAGTCTGGGTAATATCAGCGAAGATCTTGTTCGCGCTGCTTTCATCCAGGGCGCGAACGACCCAGAGCTCATCCGCACCTTAACGGGTAAAGATGGCATGCCATCCACATGGGATGCCATCATGACAGCAGCAAAACGCTTTGCGGAAACGGAGAAGCAACTGGGTAGAGATCTCCCCCAGAGCACAAACCTCTACACCCAGAAAACAAGGGAAGACAACGTCCTTACCGCCCGATTAAACAAAAAGCGGAAGCTAGGCATTTGGCAGTCAAGGGTAAACTTTGACACCTCATCCGGCTTGCAACATCGGTTAGGCGGAAGGGATAACGTACAGTCAAACAAAAACTCCAGATGGACGCCATTCACCAAAAGCGTCACCGAGATATTCGCCACTGAGGAGCTCCCATGGCCAAAGGCTCCAATAATCCGACATCGTCACAATGCTGATCGGAGCAAATACTGTGACTTTCACAGGACAAAAGGCCACAACACTGAAGAATGCATAGACGTGAAGGACATGGTCGAAGCATTTGTCAGAGATGGGACGCTCGCGCACCTCGTGGCGCAATAAACGCTGAGCAGGCTGATGCGTGTAGAACCCCAGCTGGGGAAAACACGAATAAAATTGCAGCGTCAATGTGGAGACTACATGCTGCGTAAAGAACGAGATCCCGAACCAGGTGCATATCGGCTCGATGGCACTCCCATCCCAACAACATGGAAGGGAGCTCAATTACACAGTTTGCATGTAGATCAATTCCAAATTTGTAAAGAAAAGGCCCAGAGCCACTTCTAATGGAAATGATTCTCCTTAGAACATCGACGCTGATGATTTTACATTTATACTTTATGAACTATCAACACTGATGCCGGTTTTCACCGCATACATAAGTGTGAAAGTCGTTGCGTGGGGAAGGCGGCAAAACCCGCATAAACCCAAAAAACGGCAAACCTTCACGCAGGTCAGTTGAAGGGTAAAGTTCAGTCATCCCACTAAATGAAAGTGCCGGTTTATCCGCATGAATCATGATAGAGGAAACTGAACACTAACCTATTAACAACCGCGCGTCGAACGGTTAATTTATTCAACACGGATATGCCGGTTTTCACCGCATAATTACGTGGAAAGTCGTTGCGTGGGGAAGGCGGCAAAACCCGCATAAACCCAAAAAACGGCAAACCTTCACGCAGGTCAGTCATAGGTAAACTTTGGTCAACTAAATGAAAGTGCCGGTCCTAACCGCACAAATCATGAGAGGAAACCGAACCTATTGACAACCGCGCGTCGAACGGAAAACTTATTCAAAACAGAGAATTTCTAACAAAAGGATGAGGAAAACCTATACGCATGTTAGATGTAGGTAAAGTTTAGCCATCCTACTAAGTGCAAGTGACGGTCCTACCCGCACAATCACGAAAGAGGAAGCAAAACTTCAACCTATTATCTGCCACGTTCAAAGGTTAACTTATCCTAAACACTTAGAAATTTCAAAAAAGATGAGGAAAACCTCCACGCAGGTCAGATGTAGTTAAAGTTTAGCCATACTACTAAGTGCAAGTGACGGTCCTACCCGCACAATCACGAAAGAGGAAGCAAAACTTCAACCTATTATCTGCCACGTTCAAAGGTTAACTTATTCTAAACACTTGGAAAATTGCTAATTTAAACTAAAGTATGCAAGTCATATAACGTTTATAAAGCAAGGAATCCAGTGAAAGTAGCGGTCTTACCCGCACAAAGATTTATATTTCAAAATATTCATTACAAGAATGGCCGGGTAACTACCCGCCTACAAGAATATAAATCTATACAAGCTAAATCTATCCTAGCAGTGGGAAGGGATCTTCAGGATCAAGCTTCAGGGCCACTTCCACTTGAACCAGCACCATCAGTAGAGCGTGGCAGTTCAAGGAAAGCTTTAAGGATAGCTAGCCCATCATCAGCAGCAGCAACTTCGTTTACCTTCTCCACCACCGGATGCGGGAAGGCGGCATACTGATTCACTGCTTGGTCGTATACAGCTTCAGTATCCACATCAAATAAAGGGAAGTTGGAAGGCGGGATGCCTTTCTCAACGAACCCTAGACCAAGCAGGAAGCCGGCCTTTTCCCCATCCTCATGAGAAGCGTTGAGGGCTGCGCTCATAGCATCGTCATAAGACGTCTCCGTGAAGACTCGATGCACAACCTACAAGAAAAAATACAAGTATCAAAACCTTTTCTATTTACAAAGAAAAGCGTGAAGACATTATAAAGCTAAACATACCTGAGACAACGCTTCTCGAAGAAGCCATTCCTTGGCAACCAGAGCCTCCTGGAGGGCAGCTTGAGCTTCGTTACGGGCGCGTTCGGCTTCACTTTTATTGAGGTTGGCAAGCAACACTTCTTTAGCCGCAGCCTCTTCGACGCCCTTTAGCTTCCGCTCAGTATGGTCAAGCACCCCCCTCTGGTCCAAGATCTCCTGGAGCTTTTTGGCGTCTTCCATCGCCAAGGCATCGTGAGCCTGCTGGAGAGCCTCTAATTTGGCCTTAAGCTCCTCATTCTCCACGCGTAGAGGCTCAGCAACAGCTTCAGCCTTGGTGGCCCTCTCGGTTGCGTTCCTTGCAGTTTCCTTAGCCAGCCGAAGCTGTTCGTTAACAGCTTGGGCAGCCTTGGAACGGGCCTCGAGCCGGGCCTGAACTTCAACCTCGAGGGCCTTGAAGGCCTTCTCCTTTTCCGCAGCCACTGCGGTAAGCCTTAAGTTCTCCTCCCGGACAGCCCGCGCCTGAGCTACTTCTTGGATGCGAGCTGCTTTTAACTTGTCGTTTTCACGACAAAGCAGCTCGACGCGCGGCTGCATCTGGGCCAAGAGAACCCGAAGCTCATTGGTTAGCCTACCCTCCTGGTAGCTAGCCATGGCTTCCCCCAACGCACCGCTGGGAGCTGCGTGACGAGCCCAGTCCACGCACTCCACAGGCGTGCGAAGGGTTGTTCCTCGGCGGATGTTCCATCTTGGAACATACACTTCATTGGAATCCGACACTGCAAAAAACAAAAAGCAGTTAGGAAAAGATGATAAAAATATAAAAAAGGCCAAAAGAACCCTACGCACCTGTAGGGTCAATAACAGGCCGATAGCCGCCAAACCCATCACCTGACCCCATGGGAAATCCGTCCAAGAGGTCAGATAGATGGGAAGGAGGCAGAGGTTGGCGAGAAGCCCCATGCATACCTGAAGGATCGGCCGTCGTTACCGATGACGGAGGAGGCATGGTAAAAGCCGCCGCGGTCGCCGCTGCGGATTCCGCAGCAAAAGTAACCGCCGGCTCAGTAAAAGATGTGGTAAAAATGGCACTGACGGCCGGCGGTGATGTCATCACAGCTGGAACAGTCGGCTCAACGGAGTGAGCAACTGAACTAGCGGAAGCAGGCGCAGGCGCAGCCGCCTGGGTCGTCGCCTCAGGTAGGCTGACCAAGCCTACCATCATGGGCGGAGAGGTACTCCTCTGCGCTCCACCCTGGAATGCGTCAACATCCACGCCTGCACAAAGAAGATAAAGTGTTAATGATGGAAAGCTATGAAGTTAAAGATAAAGGAAGTTTGTACTTACGGGTTTTCTTGAGCCTAAAAGTGCGGACAGGCGGGGACGAACCCGATGGAGCCGGCCTCTTTGCGCTGCTCACCGTCGTCATCCGGGGCTCTCCAGAGGTGACAGTCGTCGCAGCCTCCGGAGCGGTGATCTTATCACCACCGGGGTTCCCCGCCACCTCATCGCTCTCGGCCTCTGAGTCAGACCGAGGCACCGGATCGGCAGTGGAGGCCACCTTCTCCTTCCCCTTCCCGCCGGCAGCCTTCTTCTTCCGCACCAACGGAGGACCATCTGCGGATTCCTCATCAGAACATAAGATTAGAGGAATTCCAGCAGAGGTTTCAACATTGAGGGGTCGAGGGTTGAATAGCGCCTTACCTGGCCGCCTGGCGCTAAGGATCTCGTGGCCTAGCGGGTAGACCTCCACGAACCGATCCGTCGTTTGTTCTAGGATGGGCAACTCGTTCTCGTCTAGAGCGCGAGTACCCATCCGAGCGGGACTGTCAGCCTCCCGCGGATACAGGAGCGACTGCAAGTCGTTCCCCTCTGAAATAAACAGGAAAGAAGTTAGAAGAGATTTTAAATCAACAAAAAGAAACAGAGCATACCGTAAGGAACATAGTTCGAACCGTATTCAAGGACGATTGGGATCTTTCGCGCATCAGCATCCTTCCACACCCGGCTCATCCTGAGCATCACCATCCCGGACTCCGCAAACCGGTAAACCGGAGATTGGACTCGGGATATCTTCGAGAACCATTCCGCCTCCTGGTAGTTGGAGGCGTGAAGGCTGGGAAGTGCTTGCCCATTCTTGAATTTCATGGCAAGGGGGATGGCGCGAGCGGAGATGTAGAAGAACTCCCGCTTCCACGAACGAAGACTGCGCTCGGTTGCGCAAATCTTCAAACCATTGATCCGGGTTATCAGGGTATACCACCCCTGGATGCACCTCCAAGAGTAGAAGGTCATCAGGCGGTCGACGAAGGGCTCAATGCCCAGAATCCGGCACACCCACTCGAAGTGGCGAATCTTCGCAATCGCCATCGGGTGCACCTCGGTCAGGTGCACACCGTGCCTCTCCAGGACACGGTACACAAACTTTGTCAACGGGAACCTAAGATTCCAAGACAAAGAATGCAGCATAAACCCCGATCTTGCCTCTGGGGGCATCATACACCGTCTGATGGGGTTCAGGAAACTCAGGCTCGAGAGACTCGAGCATGAACTTCCTGACGATGTACTGATACAGATCGACAGGCAGAGCACACTGGCACTCGCCAGCAGTACTCTTGTCATCGGCAAACACCCCAGCCTCCTGGGCTGTAGATTCGAGATCACGAGAAGACATCTTGCAGATGAAAGAAGAAAACGATTTCAAGAGAATGCTCGACTGAAAGGTGAGTATTCGCCGGAAATCGTTTTAAAGATGAAGAGAAAAGTGAAAGTGTGGATTACAAAGAACCCTCTCCCCCTTTATATACTAATCGCAATTAATGCGATGCATTGAATGCGGAAGAGAGAGAAATCAAAGGTGCAATGAAACTATGACACGTGGCAAAAAGCAAGCTGGCAACAGCTGTTGAAAGGACGCGTACCATTAATTTCGCGGCCACGCGCCCGAAAAATCGCGCCCATGCGCCTGAAAAGCGTCTGGAATGACCATGTACTGTCACGTCACCATAACTTCCTGCACGTCCTGACACAGTCAGAAGAAACCGTCGCACGACGTTTCAGAGGTTTGGACTGTTCTTATCCTTTCACCAACTTTTCGAATTTCAAAAAATTCAAAAAGATTCGAAAGTAAGCGGGAAAATACCCCTTACCTTGGCAACCAAGTAACCATAAGACGGGGTGCGGGTACAGTGTTAAGGCAAAACCCTTCACATACCTAGCACCCGCAGGGAATTGACGCCAGGAATACCTTGGAAGTAAAGTAACCATAAGACGAGCGCTGGTACAGTGTCAAGGCAAAACCCTTCACATACCTAGCGCTCCGCATGGAATTGAAACCAAGAAGGATCTTCTGGGCAATGCTTGCGGAAACGGAAATAACATCCCCGCATAGCGGGAACGTCGAAAACTACATTGTTTGAAGCTCCATGATGGAATTGGTGGTTTTAACATAATTGATCACTATGTTCAAAACTACCAAAATCTCATGGAGAATCCACACAAGTGGGACTCAACGCTCCTGACTTGCGAGGAGGTTACAGACCTACCCGCATCATACCCAAAGATCAAGCAGGAAAGTCGGGAATTTCTGCAAGTGACAAGGACTTCCGCGGGAAGAATCCCCATGGAAAACCTTAAAAAACCCTTTTCAAAACCCTTTGCTTAAGTCCAAAAGTTCACCTCACTTTATTAAACATTCATGAGAAGAACATTGGACTGGGGGGACTTGAAGAGGTAGGTCCCAGCAGAGCCCAGTTGGACCCGCAAGACTCACCTTCAAAAGAGACGTCTGCGCAGAAACCAACTGGATACGCAGGACCCACCATGCTCAGAGACGTGACGTCCTTACGCGCAGTACGCAAGCTGTTCCCGCAGGAAATGCCTCCCAATGGTGAAGTACTCTGCCTGTTCCCGCAGCTGCGGATACAAGCCATCAGGGAAGGCCACCCGCGCAGCAAGGCTACACGCACAAGGCACTTAGCTCTCAATCATTCAGTGTCACCTGAAGGAATGAGCAAAGCCGGGAACAATCCCGCACAAAGGCGGGAGGGGGAATACTCCCGCCCAAAAGCCAGTCCGTACGATACGGGAAGATCTTTTGTACTGTACCTGACGAGGTATGGGCAAAAGATCTGACTAAAGATACGACAGCTTATTGACAACAGTATGGCGAGCAGCATGCTCTTGTACTGTATGTCACTATTAGCCGCTGCCTACTCACCAACTCCTGTCATACCACGTGCATAGCCGGCAGTTGGTGGAAAAGGAATAGTACACAGCAGGCCTGGTCACTATCAGCCGCTGCCTACCCACCAACTACCAGCAGGGCACGTGCGTAGGCCACAGTTGGTAGAACAGGAATACTATTCAGCTGGCCACACCTCCTTGGAAACCTACCTTCGGCTATAAATACCCCAAATGGTATGATCATCTCATCTTATCACATTATCATCATATTATACCTGATATCTGCTCTAGCAATCTCTTAATATACATTTATATTTAAAGAGCAATCTAGTCTGATTCTCACGCCGGAGGGTGGTCACAAGGAGGAACCCCCCCCCCCCCTTCTCAGTGACAAGCTCACGGTGTCTGTTTTGCAGGTTATCAGAAGAACCATCTTTGCCGGGCCTAACCCCTCGTGGGAAACATCTATCTAACCCCCAGGTTACCCGTAATCTGCCCGGGGTCCGGTTAGTGTTTCTTCAGTCACAATAAACAAATAATCTTTGATGATATTTACATGTTTCTTTCCTTTGGTATAGTAGTAGGAATTGGAAATACAAAAACTCTTGAATCAAGCGGCTTAAGAACCCATTATTATACATGTAATTATGTTCTTGTCGTAGCATCTTTGCAAGATTTGTTTCTTAATATTTATATCTTTCAAAAAAATTTTCAATAAGATCACTACACTTAAAAACTTAGGGCATATGTAGTTGACTAAACGCATCGTCCAAATAAGGTTAAAATGTCTAGCACACAGAAACAATAGGGTCATTTCCAAACGATTTTTACTACATCTGATTTTAGAAACGGTGTGGACGGGGTGTTGGTGAAATGTGACTGTTAAAAGAGTGATTGACTCAATCTTAATAAAATATTATTATATATTTTAAAAGAGAGATTTTTTCTCTCTTACAAAACTACTATTTTTTCACTATTCAATTCCTTATTATTTTATTGGTTAAAAAGATGGATATCAACTATTAGTTGTATTTTATTTTTTTAATACTTTAGTTTTACTGTTTTAGTTATTTATATTTATATATGCTTATATTTTAAAAATAATGTATAGATCCGCTATCATGTAATTTTTATTCTCTTTATCTTACTTAATATTTTAACTAATAATAATATTTAACCTACTATATTTATAAACCTTAAACTTGGGTAATTGTCGTCTTTACATGTATTATTTGCCGGTTAAACGATTTTCTTAAACTTTGTTTTAGTATTTATTATAGTTGGTTTTTATAATGACCGAAATTTTTCATAATTGAAACTTTTTCATATTTAAAACTATCTCATCGTCACATGTTTATATCCATGTTTCGACGTGTGATCTCACGCCTCTAAAATATGTTTTTTTGCCTTACTAATTTATGTTTAAAATTTTGTGTTGGCATCGCATATACTAAATGAATTTGTGTCGATTGGCAACTATAGCGTGCTGGGTTTTTTTGTTCTACATGTCATAATTTGTTGTATTTCGGCATTGATGGGTTTATTTCATTTGTTTAGTTCCGATGTCGTAACTCGATATTGGCTGATTTCACGTCGACGCGTAACACGTTCGCGATTTTAACATTTTTATGTATGTTTTTCATTCGGTTTAACGGTCCCATCGCGAAGCATGGGTCCTAAATCCTAATTTTAATTTTTAAAAACATTCTACAAATTTAAGATAAGCATCTTTCATTTTCATATAAAAAACTAAAATGCTTTGCATATTTGAAAGCATCAATCATATAAAAATAGATTTTTATGTCTTTCTTTTGTATCTTTATAGTATTTTTAAAATAACGTTTGTTTTTATTTGTTTTTTGTCTTATTACATATATTAGTATTAGTACCTAATGATATAAAAATATTAAATTATGATAATTAGTTAATGATTAAAGTAATAAATGAAACAATTACACACTTAAATGGTTAAATGCTCGCTAACTTTTTTGTTTGAATAGCGTTTGGATCCCCCATCAATACCTGAGTGAGCCTTCTTGAGACGGGATGTCAACCGTCCATACTGATTTTGACGCTTCAGGCCTGACCCACTCAAGAACACCATCAAGGAGGAAACTCATTCCACTGTGAGAAAACCCCCTTGAGTCAGGTTTCGAACATGAGACCTCTAGGATCCCAAGCCTTAACCATCACTCCCATGCCATTGAGCCAGAAGACCAATGGCTTTTTTTGAATAGCATTTGGATTCCCCGTCAATACCTAAATGCTCGCTAACTACGTGACAGTTCTATGAATGCACTATGATACTCTTAGATGGTGCTGGTGGGGTAAAGAACATGTCATGAAGTCATTTTCCATGGCCAGCCTTTTAATAATGTCATCATTCATTTTCAACCCAAAAGAAAATTTGTCATTATGTGCTATATTAGGAACATGTCTTTTTCCAGCCAAAACTTGTATTCCCATTGTACTAAATAATGCTTCATCCAATTGCAATACAAAATATTTCCCACACTTATCCGATGTCTACTAACACTAACACGCCATAATTCATAGGATCGCTTATACATAACATTTGGATAACTTATAAGTGTAGCAATTAGCAGTTTCATTTATATTTTAAGACATTTATATATATATATATATATATATATATATATATATATATATATATATATATATATATATATATAAATGTCTATATATATATATCCTAGCTAACATGTTGAGCCCATTGAAGCATTTTGTATTACTGGTTGAGTAATAATGTTGACTACAATATTATACAATTGGGTCAAGCACACTTATTAACATATACTGATATACAAGATATCGATACGTATAAGAACTAGCAATGCAAGTTGGCATATGTAAGTAGCCAACTGGCATAAGAACTAGCAATATAAAGATTGTGGTCAATGGCACAACAATTAGATCAAAGAATATGTTTCGCTTCATTAAAATAAGGCTAACGAGGATCATGCGTGAAAAGGCAAACTTGTTGAACTACATATACAAATCATGACACGTTAATCTTATGACAAGGATTATAGATAAAACCAGTCAACAATAAGTCTATTGAATTGGAAATTTCATACCTAAACATGAGACAAGTTGCTGAACGAATCCTCAGGGTCCCCAACTAATCGATTCATGTGAAGCATGAAATCCTTATTCCAAACTAACTCATTTTTTGGGCTTTTTTTTTGGGTACGGTGATGTACGGCACAGAGCTGGAGTTGTGATTGACGAGCGTTGATGTGCAGGTTGCATCAAGATAGTGTTAATTGATGGCTGTCACCGTTGGCAATTGGGTTTTCAAATTTTCTTCTCTAAATACGCATGAGTCTTTATTTGATACTTCTTTATTTTGTTTTAGTTGCATATATGCAATCATTTAATTTAACCATCAGTCAACTACGATCATCAACTTATAAAAGTTCTTAAATTTTTCTCAATAAGGGGTGCTTTCTATGGATCCCTCCCACATACGTATATACATGCATTGAGTGTATATGTAAATGTGTGTATGCATGCACACCACATTGAACTTCATTTATCTAAAGTTGTGTTACGCACACTTTAGCATAATCCATTATATAGAATAGGGGCTATATGTATAAGTTTATAACGATGTGTTAAATAAGTTGTAACAACTAAACAACGTGTCAAACTTTATAATTTTAATGTTAATGGGTTTGACGCATTGGTTTGTAATGGCATGTCAAACCAAGGACGTGACAATCCATTAGACTTGCTGACTTGCAGTAGCTTTCCAACACACTGTAGGCCCAAGCCCAAAACCAAACCCAGGCCCATGAGACCAAGGACGTGACAAGTTACAACCCACACATGCAGCATCTTTATAAAATTTCTCTAAAACTAAAATATAAACAAACGGATTCAATTAGGTTTCATGCCAGTTCATGGATTAATAGTCAATAGATACTTATGCAACCACTTAAATGCCACTAGCTACACTTTGAAATAATTATGCTTCCAATATTTAGCTATTACTATTAGGGTATGTTTGGTTGGGGATAATGGAATAAAGGAAGAATGAAATGGGAGAAGGAATGGAATGGACAAGGAAATGAAATAGATCATTACCATTCCTTTATCTTGTTTGGTTAACCTATGGGAATGAAATGAATTATTACTTTATATTGTTTGGTATAAAAAAATTGTAGGAATGAAAATAGAAATAATAAAAACACTCATATCTAAAAATATTTTTTTTACCAAAAAAAAAAAAAACCGCAATGGCGATGGTGGTGGTAGCTCCAGCGACGAAAATGGTGGTGTCGGTGGCGACGGTGGTGGTGGGTGGTGGTTGTGGTGGTGGTGGTGGGGGGTGGGGGTGGCGGTGACGGTGGTCAAGCGGTGGTAGCATTGGTAGTGATGGCGATAGTAGGGCGGCGGCGACGGTGGTGGCGGTGTGAGGGCGGCGGTGGTGACGAAAGTGGTGGCAACGATGACGGTGGCGATCAGGTGGTGGTGGCAACAATGATAGTGGTGGTGGTCATTGTTAGGTGGTGGTGGTGTTGAGAAAGTATGGTGAAGGGGGAATGAAATGGGAAAAAAAAGAAGGGGATGGAAATGAATGGTTTTGATGGAATGGGATTCCATGTGTAATGAATGATCCATTCCATTAAGCAAACAAACACCAATTTTTCCATTCCCACGTAATGAATCATTTCATTCATACTGTCATTTCTACCTACCAAACGCTACCTTATTATTATATTAATTTAAACATTATTTTTTTATTATTTTATTTTTAGCACATTTTATTATTCTCTTATTTAACTTTTAAGATTGGATATAAATCAACCCGAGTTAAGTTATGAAGTTACTTTTTTTTTCTTATTCCGGTTTGTTCGAATCAACCCGAATTCTAATTGGTTTTTCTAACTCTAAATTCTAATCGGTTTGGTCTCACTTTAAAAATATTCCAATTTGAGGAAGCCGGTTTCAATAACCCTGAGTAATTTAAAAACCGGTTATATGAACATCCCTAGCTTATACCTTACTTGTTAAATGCATTTAAACAAATAAATAACCTCTTTGATAGTGACTATATTGATTTTGTGAAACCCACAAGTGGTTCCAAGTATTGTTACCACTAATCATGGAAAGGATAAACGGTAAACTATTTTTACTTTTACTTATACACAATGTTATCATTAAACAATTAATCATATGCTAAGTAATAATTTGGATAACTATTATAATCATTTAAATACTTAATCAGTGGAATGATTGAAACTTGAATCCTGAGAATACATAACAAGCTATGTTGTTTTTATTTGTTGACATTTTGGAGTTGAGAAAACAAGACTTGGTTTTCTTGATGAAGAACAAATGCTTTTCTTCTAAGTCTTTCATTCTCTTCAATCATGCATTGGTTTTGCATGTACAACTTCAAGTTCTTCATTGTCATCTTTCTTTTCAACATCACAAATGAGACCCTTGTTTTGTTTCTTGGAATTTTCCTACCCATAACTCTTTTCCTGTTGCATTCAACAAGCTGTTAGGTTTGAGAACATGGTTTTCGAGTCGTGACAATACACGTACTTCATGTGTGTTGAAAATTGAACTAGATCATGATCCGTATGCATAATAAATAGCGCATATCGAGCATAATTCTAGTTACAATAGCTTTAAATAACAAGAGAGTGAGGAAACTAACCTTTGTAAATGATTAAATTCAAAGCTTGATTTTTGGATGTCTTGATGAGGAGCGAGGTATGAAGGATGAGATAGGTTTTCTTTGGAAGTTTCACGACACATCTTCTATGCAACTTTAGTTCTAATATGTAAGGGAATGAAATATTCTGATCAAATAGTGAGAGTGAGAGAACAAGTGGTTTCATATATATAGGCCAATTGGGCAATGGTCATTACTTATTTCATTGTGTGTACAAGGGGTATAAAGGGAATTTTATAACAAAAACAAATTTCTAAATCTCTCATCACAAATTTACATGGTCATTACTTATTTCATTGTGTGTACAAGGGGTATAAAGGGAATTTTATAACAAAAACAAATTTCTAAATCTCTCATCACAAATTTACATGTTTGACCACCACTTCTCTTGGACCAACCTAAAACATAATGATGAAAAGAGGACTCATAATTACAAGGACCAAATGAAAGAGAATCAATCTCCCTCCCTCCATTGCAAAACTCAGTCACACACAATGTAGACTTCCCATTTGTACTTTTACAATCTCTTGATCCAAGTTTTCAATCCAAAGACTTAAAAAGCATGTAGTGGGGCCCAAATAAAGATATACACTTTCCTAGTTGATTTCTGAATCTAGAACAACAGTGTTGTTGTAACATGTACTTCATGCACTAAAAGAAGTTCATTGTGGTAAAATTGTCAATTTTAGCAAAGTAAAAGTAAGACTAGCCCCAAATGACCCAATAATATACTTTCTTTTCTTTAACCTTTATTCATGATTTGGATTCTAAAACCTTCCCTTTTTGTTCTTTAGTTACCATGAGTAATCATTATGAGGGGTTTCATTTTAGTCTTTTGTAATCGATTATATGAAATCATGATGGTGCTAACTAAATCAACTCATCTCATTGTTGAATTCAAACTTGGGATGCTTGCTTAGTTACTTGGTAAGCAATCTAAAGAATATACCAAACTTATAAAGAGTGTTTTTGGCTTTGTACACAAATAAAAAACACTAACCGTACCTTATTACTAAAAGGAGTGTTTTATAAATTTTGAGACAAAGTAAAACAACTCGTCTATAACACGAAGCTAATACCATAAACAATGAGAAACTAGTGAAATTTCGTCATCACTTTACTTTTTTTCTTACAGTTAAGTTACTTCTACCCAATGTTTTAAGACCCGACCTGAATGCTGACCCGAACGCCTCACCGGGTCAAAGGTCGGACCGTAGAGGACGGGCCGGTGTTTGACCTGTATGACATCATAAATTTTATATATATATATATATATATATATATATATATATATATATATATATATATATATATATATAATTCATATACATATAATAATAATAATAACAACAAACTTTAATGTTTATTTATATTTTATGCATTGTTTTTTAAATATATATTATTTATGTTTTATTAATAACGACATTAATGAAATTTGGTAGGTTGGCTCATGCTGTAATTATTAAAGCTTCTATCAAATGACTCACAGTTCGAATCCCGGCATGCACATTTCATTTTGGATTTAATGAAAAAAAATGTTTTACCGGTGCACCCGCCGGGCCACCAGATACGGACCGACCGCCACCCGCAAAACCCGGCAGAATTTTTAGAAAAGGGCCAAATACCCTGGCCCGGCCCGGTATACGGACTGGGTCCAGGTCGAGCCACTCCGACCGGCCAGGCCAGGTTTCAAAACACTACTTCCACCATATATATATATATATATATATATATATATATATATATACTAGGTTAGATACCCATGTACAACACGGGTTTAACAAATTTAATTTTTATCAACATTTGAAATATAAACAATAAAAAGTTTTTATAAACAAATTTAAGTATTAAATATAAAAGGTACAAACATACATTCCTGTTAAATAATATATATTTTTTTTAATAATTCATTTATCACAAAACATGCAAAATATTAAGTGATCAAACAAAAAATTTATGTTTGTTAAAAAATTAAGTTGAATAATAAATACAATAATGCATAATCAACTCAAGTCTAGAATATTGAATTAGCTGGTCTTCTAAAATGGAACCGTACTTCGTCCCTTAAAAGTTGGTGCAATTTTTAGATCTGTTTGCCAACGAAAGATGTTCTGGGCATTTTTCACATGCTTGGGTTTTGCATTTTTGTTAGGTAGTGCGGGCCTATAAATAAAGTAGCAAGAAAATTCTCTTGGAGATGTTCTTCAAACTTGGGAAAGTAAGGTTTGAACACGCTTACTTCATTCCTGAAAATTTAACCTAGTTGTGATAGTTGAATATTAAATAAATAAAAAATGATGTTAAATATTTGCAGGGCCGTCTCAACGTGCCCGGAGGCCTAAACCGAGACAACAATTTGAGGCCCTTTTGAATAACGATTTTTTTACTTTCCATTTGACAATTTTTAACCCAAAAACCATATCAGACATATAAATCTAATTGCATGCCATAAATGTTAAATAAATTAAACTAAATTGTTTAAATCACAAAATGAAGGGATTATTGTGGCCAACCGAGTATTCTTCACTATTTTTATATTCTATTATAATACTAAATCCTTAAACTTATGGTGGCCCTAGGAATGTGGAGGCCCAAGGCTGTTTCCTTACTTGGCTGACCCTAGAGCCGGCATTGAATATTTAGCTCCTCATCATTAAATAATTTCAATTTACCAAATTTTGTTAGCACATTTGTTGTTTGGTTTTATCTGTTGTCTCTCAAGTTAATCAAAAAAATTTTTTGGCTTCATTTCATATTAGAGACATTGATAGAAGAATTAATTTCATAATTTGTTGTGTATGGTAATTAATAAAATATTACAAAATATGATGATCAATGCAGGAAAGCAGAAGAACATACTTGGATGGTAAAAATGTTTTACCAAAAGATGCAGAAGAGTTAATCCTATAAGTATTTATCATCACGTTATTGTATTTATAGCATTATAGAATTATGAATCGTTTAATGAGTTAATCGGTAATTTGGAAAGAGAACAATTATTTTGAGTATGAATCAATCAATTTGTTTTTTAAGGATTACATGTAATTTTTAAAAAATATCCTTAATTTGAATAAAATGTCATAGATATGCAATTATCATTAATACTTGAAATTTAAAATTCAAACATAATATGAGGTGTAATTAGCAATATTTAAATCGTTGTTGAATCTTTTTAATGTAGAGAAGTATGATTATGACATAAATTACGGAAATAAGATAATTAAGAGTTTATGTTTAAATAAGTAAGATATTGTATGTTTAAATTAGTTGACTCTAATTAATAAGTAGAATGACAAAATACTAAATTATAATAGCCATTTATATATGATATATATTCTGCTAATTGGGTCGGGTATGGATATGAACCGAGTTTATACAATGAGTGTGGTGGGAGGCGGGAAATTAAGAGGAATGGTGAGCTAGATGGAGGACACGTGACATAAGGAAACCTTTATTTATTAATTAGTATAGATTGGAGTTTAATTTTTGTGTGATCCGATAAAAGAGTAATTTGATTATTAAACCGTTCTTATATACGACTAAAATAAAGAGTCATGGTTGGGGATTCAATGCGTGTGATTGAGTACCCATGGCCTATTGCCATTCAATTGGAAAACGAATTCTTTGTTGGCTTCATCTCAAAGCTAAATTATGATTTTGGGTACCATCGATCCTATGCTCATATCAACCGTTTTTTCATCATTGTTTACTTAAAAAACCAGTAAACATTAAGTCATTAACGTAACAACTTGATTTATGATTTCAACTTCTAAATATTATAATTATAATTATATCCAAACCAAAATATCGTAATGCTCGATTTTTATTTGATTTGAGTAAGACTTCACCTTTTTAGTAACTTTAACCGTCGTAAAATGTGACTAAACATAAACCTACTTTTCTTAGTTGGTTGTTAACGTAATTGTATTTATTATTGTACCATTTTGATAATTGAATTTTTACTTAATGGGTTGTTTTTATAACTGTAACCAACCTAACATATTAAATCATTCACGTGATATATTTAATGTCACAAAATATTATTATTTTCTCCATATGTTTGATAATTATACTTTCACCATCTAATTAAGTAATTTAACAATTTTTATTTTAACATAATAGTAATCACGGTTTGTCTTTTTACAAAAACACATCATATTGAAACAGAAGCGAACTCGGGAGCAGAGCCAAACAAACTAAAGTACAGAGTTCCAAAATAGAAAAACAAGATATTCTCCACCATATGAGTTACGTACGAACCCATAGTATCTTTCTTACAGACTCACATTTTTTCGGTTGTCAGATATAAATTAAATGTTAAAATTCAAGCCGGTTCAGTAAGATTGGGTTGAGAACATAATAAAATATGATATAATAGTAAAAACAATATATACAATAATTAGACAACACACAAATTAACTATGAGCTCACTAGAAACGGTAAATATGAAATTCAACTATTCATCACAAAACTAAATTGTTTCAATAGCCCCAAATATCAAGTTATAACAAAATATGAAATTCATTCATTCAAATCTTTAATTATTCAATAAAGATAAAAGTTACAAAATAAATAAAAGTTTAACCTCTTAGGAGACTATTGTGCGGGGCGGTGTGTTTTGATTTTGAAAACCCTAATAGCGATGGGTTTGGTTTCTTAAAAATGAAAAATATATATTACCAGAAAAAATGGTTTGCCAGACTCACACTCAGACTCAAGATCATACCAAGGTAGAATAGAAGGTTTACAGGACAATTTTGAACTATAACAATTTTGAACTTTTTCAATGAGTTCACATCTATAATTCTTTGGGTTCGTTTAAAATTTTATTTATGAAAATGTTTAAAAATCATGGCTTCTCATAAACCCAATATATATGGTGTGGGTCCGCCAATGCACAAAACCACAAACCTTCCTTTCATAAACGAAAGCATCTGTCATCCAATTCGTACCCCTTGTGTAGCCTTTTAACAGTCATTAAGAAGCTACCTTCTATGGTTTATAGTCTCTTAATGGTTAAGAGGTAGTCTTAAGTCTGAATGGTTAAAAGGCTACCAAACAGGCCAGTAAAAGAGAAAGAAGCGGCTCCATAGTTAAGATGTTTCGTCATCCTACATGCTTCTTGGCCCTCCATCCTCAAAGCCATAAACCTTCAACCTTGTTTTTATTAAAATTAAATTTTAAACCGAGGAAATAAAAAGAGCATCTAACAAACCTTGTGAGATTGATCATATAGAAGGATGATCACTCATCAATAACCATTAGATTATCGACATACATTACATGTGAAATAATCGGACGGTTGTTAAAAGGTGACACCTTTGTAAATGTTGTTAACCATAGCCGTTTGCATGAACACGTCAATCGGACACCACCACCATTGTCACCGCCACCGTTGCCATCACCACCGCCAACATTACCATTTTTTTATTTTGATAAATTTTCTTTAATTTGAAGCATGAATATTTTTCTCATATGTGTTTCATTCCTTCTGTCTTTTCCAATCTACCAAACATCGCAACCTAATAATTCATTTTATTATCATATGTTAAACAAACGTGACAATGAAATAGTAATGATCAATTTTGTTATCTTTTCCATTTCATTACCTCATCTCAAACAAAACCTATACTCTCTAAACTCCGAATTTGGTGATTAACTCATAAACTCCACATGATGGGTTCCCAGTAGTCATAAAGAATAGAATATTGAGATCATTAAATTTTTAGCTGATATGAATTTCGTTGTGGGATAAACAAAATGGGAAGGGTCAATCAAGTTATAAACAGAGATATACGTGCTCCTAAATACAACTATACATAAACAAGAGTATAGTTACTGTTTACTTATTCATCTTTTTTTTTTTCTTTTAGTGTGAAGTTTATTAAAAGTTTTATATATTCACATGTTTTTTATTATTTTTTTGAACGGAAGATAATCTCACATGCAAACCTACCATTTCGGGCTACGTCCAACGTCGACTCCTCAGCCGCCGAGAGACCGTACCCCCTGATGTGCGGGTACCAGATGGAATCCGTAAACCCTCGCAACCTGTAGTGTTCGGACCCGAGATTAAAGTCGTGATTCGTCCCTACACCCAGATGTCCTTTGAACTGGTCAAAGTGGGAATCCAACTTGCGCCTTCACTTTGGGAGGGTAGGCTTCTTACCACTAGACCAACTTCTATATTTTGTAAAAAAAACGTTAATTAAGTATTAGATTTGATTCGATCACTTATTATACAAAGTAGCTAAATATTTAAATAGAGTGTTAGAGGTTAGATTTTTGAACAAAATACTTGAGACCACAAACACAAAGCAAGGATAAGATTGTCTAGGGTGATTGGTTTGACTGAATGACCAGCACTAACACTTTTCCTGAAAGGACCACGAGATCAAAGCATATCTAAAGTCTAAAACCCTCACCAGGCTTCAAGAATCAGATATTAATTAACTTGATTGTCAGGTAGTTCCATTGACTTGTAATATATAAATTTCCAAGAAGTACTGTTGAACTATTTTTAGTTTTTAAGTTGAGATTTTGGATTACAATTGTTTATGGCAATTTATCTAAGTATAGAGCTTTAAACATGCTTTTGCAAATCTTCATCATTTATCTGCGTAATTAACATCTATATTTTAATATTAATGGTTGTGTGCTAAACATCTTAATTAATATACACACTTGAGTGTTAAAACACCTTATCTGTTTCTCCTTTGTAGCTATTTTCATGGCCACATAGATTTGATTTCATACAAACTCTAAAGCATAACTTCAATGGCATCTTCTTTAGCATCGGTCCCTAGTATGAGCTATAAGTATGATGTCTTTTTAAGCTTTAGTGGTGAGGACACCCGTAGGACCTTTATTGATCATCTCTATGTCG